>NC_056725.1:379412498-379462498 GCF_019279795.1 Protopterus annectens
AGTGAATCCATACACACATATATATATATATATATATATATATATATATATGTGGGTCTACCTGATAACACCAACACGCCAAAACACCGACAACGAAATAACCAACACCACAAAACCGAAAGTTCAAAATCATGAAACTTCACATGCCCGACAAACACAATCCCAGACCTTATCCGAAAAACACACACACAACACAAGCACACCAAAAACCTTACAAACCTACACTAAACCTTACATACACAACTATCTATGCACTAACCTTAACCCAAACCCTAACCCTAAAATCCATCACTATCGTACCCGCACCCTAACCCTAACTCACTTAATCCACCCCTAACCCTAAAGTCTGTCCCTATCGCACACTTACCTTATCATGTCGGTGTTCTCAGCGTCGGGCTTTTCAACTGTCGGTCTTCTTCATTGTCGATCTTCCGGTGTTGGTTATCTCATTTCAGCTTAATCAGGTAGACCAATATCTATCTATATATATATATATATATATATATATATATATATATATATATATATATATATATATATATACATATGTTTGTTTGTATCTTTCGGCTTTTCCCAGTTAGGGGTCGCCACAGTGGAACTCCGGTCCGCTAATGATTGGTAGTGGATTTTTATGTACTGGGTTACCAGCCCTGACGCACAACCTTCAACGAAGGCACGCCCCATTCACGTATGCCTCGACACAGAAGACGATCTAGCTGAGAATCGAAAGGGACAACGTCTTGCTATGAGGCAACAACGCTACCGCAGCACCACCACCGCAGCATATATATATATACATATATATATATATATATATATATATATATATATATATATATATATATATATATATATTTAAGCAGTTGTGCAGTTCAAGTTCACACACACACGTGTGTGTATGTTGTTTTTCTTTCTGCCTCTGTCTCATTCTCTTCTTTTCTCTCTATATATAAATATATATAAATGGAACTAGTGATGCTCATCAAATCAAAATTAGGCCAACATGCTTAATATTGACCCAATAATGTTGAAATGAGTACGTCAACAACTGTTAGCACATGCACCAAGGTTACTCCACAGAATATGCTATAGTAAAACAAAGTTTTTTTTTTTGCAGGAGATCAAGCTCCCTTGCATCCCCCATGTGGAGGTGCTGTTCCCAAATACCCCCTCCTAGTTATACATACTAACTCAGTGATTGTGCAATCCTTTGGAAGGGGAATATTCCCCTTCCCCCAGAGATTATTCTTTATCACATAACTGTTGACTATATGGAGTGTCCACCAAAGTGGGTCAACCATACGCAGGTCAATCTTAGCCATGATTGACCAGTCTAATGGAAAACATAAATATATATGCACTCATATATGTTCATACATGTAAGCATGTTTATATGTCCATGTATTTGTATATGTGTAATACATGATAGACTGGCATGCAATATGTGAAATATGTACTGTACCTTCAGGGAATGGCATGCTCCACAGGTGGCTAAATCACTTGTCTTAAACTGAAGTTTCTAATCCTGCACTGTATTTCATATATCAAACTGACCAGACCACAGATATTTAATTAATTAATTTTCTATGTTTGCTCGCAGTACAGTAATGTTTCCTAGTGACTGCACTGGCCTACATTAATTGCCCAAGCTGGTACTTAATAGTGTTTTATTTGCCTCAGGAATTAATTTGTATTCCAGCTCTGAGGAACTTTTCAATTTTCTTTGTAGTATCAGTTCATTTTTCAATGTACATTAATAGTGCAGTGAATGTTGCATTAATGTTTTAGTTCTATACTTCATTTTATTTGTTTATTTATTTATTTACAAATGTATAAACTATCAGTCCGAACACACTTACACTTTTACCTGCTACTTCTACTACTTATTCTACCACGATTACTTTTAGCCTACATACGTACCTCCAATGAACACTCATTATATCCACACCTTCATAACCCCCAATAAACTAATTACCTCTTCTTCCCTACCAGCACTCACAAAACATGTAAACATAACATCTACACCCAGCTATCTACTTTCAAAATTTCATAGAACACTCCACATTAGGTACTACAATCATAGTCCCAGAAAATCTCCACATCTATACAGAAGATTCCCAACTCCAGCCTTTCTTTTACAACTCCTCTCATTAAAAGATGGAGATATCCACCCAAATCCTGGCCCAATAACACTTCCTACCACACAACCCCACAATCCCAATCAATTTAACACTTATTCCCTTACTCAACCAGCAAACTCTTCATAGCCCACCTCAACATACGTAGCATTAATAATAAAGTCTCACAACTCCATGCTCTCTTAGAAGTCTACTCTTTCGACATTCTTTGTTTAACAGAAACCTGGTTAAAGCCTGTAACTAAAGACAATGAAATCACCCCACCCAGATATAATATATTTAGATCTGACCGTGTAGCAAAGAAGGGCGGGGGAATTGCTATCCTATTTAAATCAGGTCTACAGATCACCACATATGACCTTAAACCATCTGTAGATTCTACTGCTGAAATTCTTATTTCCAAACTTCAACTCAACACTTTCAAATCTATTTATATTATCTGTATCTATCTATCTACCTCCTGGCAATAACAATGCCACCATAGAAGATATCCTTTGCTGGCTATCACAAAACCTGCCCCAAGAAACCATTATCCTAGGTGATTTTAACATAGATTGGAACTGCTGTTGCAGCAGCCACCCTACCACCCACATTAACCTATTTGGTTTCTCTCAAATCATTACCTCCCCTACTAGGATAAACAAGCCCAATAAGAAAGAAAGTACCTTGGATTGGATTCTTATAAATAACCATCCCCACACATATGAATCTGGAACCCTCCCTGATGATATTAGTGACCACTCACTTACCTACATTATCAGGCATAAGACCAATGTCTCCATTCCAGCCACTTTCAAGTTTATTAGGTCAAAGAAAAACTTTAACCCTGATCTCTTTCAAAGCGAACTAAAAGCAGGCAATTGGTCTCCCTTAAAACACCTCCCATTGGAGGAAGCTGTTAAATACTTTAATTCCAAATTCCTCACCATTCTAGATAACCATGCACCAAACCACTCTATTAGAATCAAAACTAAATCTGCCCCATGGCTGTCAAAAGAAACCAAACAAAAAATCCACCTCAGAAATAAATACTGGGCCAAATGGCGTATGACAAAAAACTCTGCTGACCATCACAACTTTAGACAACTGAGAAATTACACTAAGAAAGCTATACTGTCTGATAAAAGAAACTACTACTTACAGTTCCAGCAAACTAAACATAATAACCCACAAAAATTCTGGGCAAGTATTAACCAATTACTACACCCAGGTCAATCCATTACACCTAACCCACAAGACACAGACCAGGAAAACTCAAAGCACACTGCCAATGCCTTTAATACCTTTTTCACTGAGGTCATTCAAACACTTGCCAGTTACCTGTCACCTAATAATTTCACTTTACCTATCTCTAACACAACTCCACTCCCTCCATTTCTCTTCCAACCTGTCCCTACAACATATATTCTTTCCCTTATCCAAAAACTTAAACCTTGCTCTCCTTCAGCTGATCAATTACCAGCTGAATATCTACAGAAATCAGCCAAATCCATCGCCTATCCCATTTCCATTCTGATTAACAGAACCATTAGTGAAGGACACATCCCAAGCATCTGGAAAGTCTCCCATATTATCCCCCTTCATAAAGGCGGAAACTCTACTGATTTCTCCAACTACCGTCCCATAGCCCTACTTTCACCTTTGGCAAAACTAATGGAAAAATGCATCCATAAGCAACTGCTAGACCACCTAATCCAAAATAACTTACTTTCCAGCTGTCAACGTGATTTCAGACCTTCCCACAGCACTACTACTGCCCTCCTTTCCTTTACTGACTGTATCAACAAAAAACAAAATGACAATATGCTTTCCTCAGCACTATTTATCGATCTGTCCAAGGCATTTGATATGGTTAATCACCAAATACTTATAATATCCTCAAATCCCTCTCACTAGGTACACTCACTATTAAATGGTTCCAATCCTATTTAGATAACAGACAACAGGCGGTACTTTGGCACAACACTCTATCTACCCACCTGCCCATTAACATTGGCATCCCTCAAGGGTCCATATTAGGTCCTCTTCTTTTCTCCATATTTATCAATGACCTTCATCTAGCAATCCCCCAAGCTACATGCATTCAGTACGCCGATGATTCTACACTTATATGCACAGCCACATCCACTTCTAAACTTCACTCCCTTACCCAGGAAGTGTTTAATACAGTAGAACAATGGTTTACACAACATTGCCTTCTGTTGAACCACAAAAAAACTAAACTCCTTTTCAATCATACTCGTAAGACCGTCCCAATAGATTTCTCAGTTACATTCACTAATGGTACTCCCATATCACCTGACCCAACTACCAAACTACTTGGTATTACCATAGACAACAATCCTAACTTTGACACCCATATCAACAATACTATAAAGACCATTAACAAAAAGCTAGGCTCTCTCTACAGAGTCAAACCCTTCCTTTCACCAACAGCCAGAACAACTATTGCTTACACTCATCTAATCTCTACACTCCTCTGTGCCTCACCCATATATACTAATCTATTTAAAAATAACTTCACCAAACTGGAAATCTTATACAATAACATTGCCAGGTTTGCTACTGGCAACCCATTCAGAACCCACCACTGCTATAATCTTAAGCAGCTAGGATGGCTAGAAATTCAGAATCTGCTTAAATTCCACCAACTAACCATTGCCCATAAGACTCTTTACCAACCTTCCAGTACTCTTATACTAACTACCCTTATCATTCCCTATAAGAATCTGAAATCCTTGCGCTCATCACACAAACTTCTTGTAAACACCTCTAAATCTAATAACAGGGTTGGGGACTCTCTTTTCAGTAATACTGTTGGAAAATCCTGGAACCTTCTCCCCAGTGAACTTTCCTCAGTTTCCTCCATGTCTCTTTTCAAAAACCGACTGAAACTTTTCCCAAGAACACACTGGCTATGCCCCTGTACTAAACCTGACTAATCATTTTTCTACTTTTTCTACTCATAACAGGCACTGCCTACCCACTACTTCCCTACAACTAGCTCTACTTTCCTTACTTGCCACATTACCTTTTTCCTATTCCTTACCCTTCTTTTCATCCCCTAAGATCACTCATAGTGTGACAACTCTATTTATATAATTACACAATATGCCTCTTTTATTGTTACTTTCTGTATTCTACCTGTAATTTGCACTGTACCTGCCTACTGCACTGCAAAGTATTTCTGCCCTCTCTGTAATTTTTGCATTGTACCTGCCTTTGGCACTGTGAAGTATTTCTGTCCTCTTTGATTTTTTCTGGGTTAACTTCTAATGTTCTTTGTAAATATAAATGTATAATTTCCTCTTATCCCAGACCTTATCTCACAGACTATAGTATATTATTAGACCTGTATTTTTAGTATTGTAACTGGATTTTGAAATGGGAGGTACTTAGACCTCTATGATAATTTCTGTATTAACCTGTAACATAATTGTAAGTAAATATTTTTTTTGTTATTTTTTGCACGGAGCTTATCTCCCCGGGCCTCTACTGAAAATGGACATATATCCAGTTGGACTAGCCTGGTCAACAAATGTAAAATAAAATACATAAATAATTTATTTTTAGTTTATATTTAGTTTAGGAAAATATAATGGGTGCTTGTTTTGCCAGTAATTCAATTTTTAATAGGCTAGTTATAGTCAATATTTTCTTGTTTTTTGTCTTATATTTTTAACATTTGCTGATCAGATGTAAATTAATTTGTTTTTTTCTTTTTTTTTATATAAATGAAGTTTGAGTTGACTTCAGTGAGCAGGATTATTATTGGGTTTTATATATAAAGCGCTCATCTCGTATTTTAACTTAGTAAACCATGCTTTAAACAAGCAATTCTAGCTTGAATCCTGTTTTCTTATGTTTTGATAAGAATGAAAACTGATCTTTTACACAGATCTTACATAAGAAGTTATGACAATTGCCTAATAATTTGTAGGCCAATATCAAGAGCAGTCATTCCTGTACAATTAGTTTTCCCAAATAGTCTACGTAGTTCATATTTTACTTTACTTTTATTTTGTTGCATTTCTTTCTTTAAATCTAAGGGTAACTTTCTTTGGAGCATTATTTTGGGTGAGCTAGTACATTTTGACCGTGCGTATATAACTGGGTTTTGCATGTGAGGTGTGAACTGTGAACCTTTACTTTAGTATTTATTGAATGCTTAAATATATTGTGTTCAAGGAAAGTTTAGTAGTTCTGATTTTATTTATTTATTTAATTACATTTGTTTACCGGGAAATTCCAACTGGACGCAGGTCCTTTTTCAGTGGATGCCTGGGGAGAAAAGCTCCACATCATGTACATGATAAATAGAGATACAAAGTTGATGATGTTCCAATAGGTTTTACTTTGCTAAATTGAACTGCACAAGCCCTAAACATGTGAAACAGTAGCATAAGCAATTGCAGATTGAGTAAGTCAAAATACACTGTGTCAAGGATAGAAAAGAGTGTGGCAAACTTTATCACGATGACCAAGTGAGTAAACAAAGAATATCAGCACAGTGCACCACCTGCATGTTTTAACCACCTTTTTATTTAGGGGGGGGGTTCTACCTTTAGGATAAACATAAGAGGAAACTCTATTGTATAAAGTCCCACTTTGTCTCTATTTAAAATATCAGGCATCTTTATTGAAGTCTCGTGCTTGATGCTTCATTGTGTTGCCTGCTTGAATGTTGTCAATCAACTTCAATGCTGTTTCCAGTATTGGGTAACTTGGAGAAAAGGGAAAAGGGTGAGTTTTTTACCACTTTTCCCTTTCCTCTGAGTTTGTGTGACCTCTATGGCAATGTATTTGCAGATGGCGTTGTGCGGCAGACCCTCCTGCAAACTAATGCATTTTCATAATGTCCTTTGTGTTATGACTTTGTGTCATTGCATTTTTTGGGGGAAGGTTAGCTGTTTAGATAGTGACATTTCCATTTTTGTTTCTGGATTGTAAATATACTTGGAATAAAGCTACTACCCAAGGAGTTACCATTCTCATTTAATAATAATGTACAGTAATTACGCACGATGACAACAACACTGCTTCTCTGTTGTGGCACTGCTGTGTTCACTCCACAATTTATACGTTTCACACACATAGTTCCTATTCTCAGCTCATTATCTTTCTTTTTGATTATATTTCACTCCATTAAATAAGCACAAGATTCTTTTTACTGTTGTTAAGCAGATCTTTCCAAATGGCTGTTGGACGTTTTTTAAATATTTCCTCACAAAGAACACTGCAAAGTGCTGCCTTCATATATATTGTCACAAGAATGCTGCACAACTGTATAAAAAGTACATCTACTGGTGCATATGAAGTGAAGGTGTGTATAGCCAGATCTTCTCAACTATCTTCCTAAATAACACTCTGGCTGCTTATTTATAGCCTGCTCTCCTCCACCTGTTCAACTCCCTCCTCTCATCATTCCCCCGACATCAGCTGGCATGCTAAAAGTCATGCAAATGTCCAATGCCTTCTTGCTTTTTTACAATGACCTGTTGTGTCCAGGGATTCATTCTTATGTATACAATATCCTCTGCAGATGTGTTTATATTATTTTCAATGAAGTGACTGCTTTACATTGAAATATTTATCAGACAAAACTTATTATAATTTCAGACATACTGAAGACAACTCAAACTTACGTATATTTGTTATTTGTTCCTGGTGTTTTTAAATCCGTTTTGTGGCTGTTCAAAAAATCTTTTTCGTTATTAAAGTGGATTCATTCATCTGGCTGGTGGCTTTTCGTTCATATCAGTTTATTATAATTTCAGGTTGCATTACATTGTGCTGTAATCTGTCTTGTATAAACTCTGTAAGTCACTACTGATCTAGTGAGCTCCATGTGACATGAGTGTCTTTGTGGTAGCTGCTATATTTTTGGTGCTAAAAGATTTAGGAAGCAAACACAGAAGCATTTATAGTTTATACTATTCTTATTTTATACATTAATGCTATGCAGTCTGGTATAATAAACATTGCTGCTCTAACACACAGTACAAGTGCCCATGTTCAAATATGAGTGGCCATTTCTGCTATGAAATAATGGTTCACTAGGCTTCCTGACAGGCTTTCAGTTCATTTGTGACCATCTTACTGAATTTTGTTCACAAATGAGCAAATTTCCCCTGAATGCAAATAACATTTAAAAGTTAAAAAATCTAAAAAAATAAAACGCGTGAATGCAAGCCTCTTGTACTACACCCCCAAGTAAGAGCCTGTACCCCTTATATCCACTACTTATAGATACAGAAATGTCAAAGTCACACCATCCCAGGGAAAGGGGACATCTATGATGCACTGGTAATTCAACTTTCTGAGGAAAATCCTGGCACTCTCACACTACTGACCATGCAGTACTAATGATTGTCAGTCACTAGTGTTTTGCTGACAAGACTGACTGCTATTACAATTCCATTATGTTACTTACAAATAAAATAGGTTAAACTGTTAACATGACCAAAAAATACAAAAATAAAAAAGTCCTTCATCCAAAAAGAAAAGCCCCGTATGCCAAGAACAACAAAAAAAGAACACATGTCAAATAGCTTACTATTGGTGTTAATATTGTTAATGTTAATTATATTACTTTTATTAAGGAACACAAGTGCTATGCATCCAAACTAGCCATACAATAAAACTATACACAAAAAGTTAATTCCTGTTTCCCACTTTGCTAATGATAACCACATCTTATTCATTCTTTAGTGAGAGTGCTATTATTTTGTTTTTGAATAAAATCAAAAAAATTAGAAACAACTTAATTGTCATTCAATCACATAAAAGTGCACAGTTGAGTGAAATTACATTCCTCCAAGCTCAACATAAGCACAAACATTTACACAGCAACACAGAACAATAATAACATCAGAAACAAGCCATCAAAGGCACAAAAGCTTTAACCAAAACATCTTATATTCCAACACCAACCACAACCAAGTCCCAGTCCAACAGCAGGCAAATTAGTTTCAACCACTGCATCACTATTCCAGTACCAGAAGCATTCAAGTCCCAGTCCAACTGAAGGCTCACAATCTTTGAACTGCTGCATCTCCACTCCAATACCAACAATCCAAGTCTCAAGACTGAACTATCTGACCCCTCAGGCTCAACAACAGCCACCATCCACAGACCTGAATGGCCACAACCACTCAAATGATCTTTCCTTCTCCTCTATCATCCCCAACCATCATCATCAGTTCACAAAAAATCCATTCCAGTTCTCTTTCCGACCCAAAATCCATTTCCAGCATTGCACCTGCAGACAGGTTTTGGCCTCTGTTTCTGCCACTGAAGCCCTATTTGAAGTTACAAGATCCAAGCAAGAAACACATTGGGGACTCCACAAACACCATGACTGCAGACAACAGGACACTGGACACACTCAACCAGGCAAATGGACCCACACATCAACAAAACACGCAAGTACAAAACAAAACCACAAAGTGCACAACCGGAGCTGGAGAGGTCGCTGCCACACAAGGCACCGCCATCTTAGCTGTCATTAATACCCATAGTATACCCATTAACTGTACTATATAGTATTTTGGAATTTAGTTCAAGCATTATTTTGTGATGTGTGATGCTGTCACATACTTGTTCCCATTTATTTGGGCTAAATTATACTGGTTCTAATATTCATTTATGAGAAATGAGTATATTTGCTCGCTTCTTGTTTTCATTGTATGAAGTTTTCTGGTGAACATAGCTAAGCTAAACAGTAGATAATTATTTCCTCTTATACAGTGTAATGGTCAGCATGCTTTCATCCATCTCTGACAGAGATTGTTTTGATTTTTTCTTAAGTAAAGTAAAAAGAAGGTATTTCTAATTTTATGAATGTAGACTTACTTGATATTTTTTGCTCACAGAAGATGCAAAAATAGCTTATAGAAACAAAAATACAGTGTTCACCCCCATTCTATTGTATGCATTCTTTTGTAGGTTTCAACGGGTCATTTTATATTTTCTTCATTAGTAAACAACACTGTGTGAAGACAGGATCCTATTCTGTCTAATGTGCCTTCCAAACACCTGATTCTACACCTCTTTGTTCATAACAAGATTTGTATCTATAGACAACCTATTCTAATGCCAAAATGGAACTCAGTATCCAATGTAACCAGACAGACTTGAAAGGACAGAAGTGCGATATTCATTCAAGCACATTCAGCATGTTAGTCAAGAATAGCAGAATATAATGTGAAATATGGCATGATATGCTATTATTTTCTGTCTTCTTAAAATTTTCATGAGTTTTTTTAAGCTGTTTGGTCCTTGCTGTAAATGCTACTTGCTGGTTTTAATGAACCAATAAACACCTGCTGTGAGCTGCAAAAGTGCTTAGAAAAAAAGTGAATAGGAGTTGCATTCAGTTGATCTGAGATTGATAACAACCTCTAGCTGCATACTCTTGTGTGACCCTGGAGAAATCATTTATGCAGACTAAAGTTCCCAGGTCACCCCCCCTCCCCACCCCCATCTGAACATACTTTTTGTGCTAGTAGCTTTTACCAAGTTAATAAACAACACAAGCAAGTGGAAGTTGCAAACTACACAGTCATCATCCATATGCAACCAAGCCAGAGAAGCAAGGACTTGAGGACAGCAGAAAGAAATGGAAAGGCATTTGTCATCTAGTTTTTCTCTTGGTCCCAAATGGGCAGCATTGTTTAGAATACTGAAAAAAAGTTACAGCAGCAGAATGTTATGATGGACTAAATAAAATACTCATTGTGCACGGAGTGGTGCAATTATGCTCCACATTTAGGGAAAATTCAGGGAAAAGATACCTTTGTTATACAATTTTTTTAATGTAAGAAAAGTGCATAACAAAGTTACTGTTCTTTTAAACTATAGTGTGATATTAGAGCTTAAAATGGTTAATATTAGCCAGATGAGAATAGCGACAAGATGCTACAACAGCTTTAAAGCCTGATAGACATTTCTTTGTCAAATGCAGAAAAAAAGTAAAAGTCAGGCAGAACAGAATATTAATGGCTTTTAAAGCTGCTCATTCCACAGAGGGATACCTCACTTCTATCCATTGTCTGTGTGGCAGTGCTAAGTGTTGTAAGGCTTCCAAAACTGTAAAGCACTTTGTGAACCTACTTTGTTCCTTTCTTTCTGCAACCAATAGTTCATGGAGCAGACAAAGCTCAATGCATTACAAGGACTTATGGTCAGATCTCTGTCTCTCTCTTGCCCATTTCCACACATCTCTTCTGAATGGCTGTATTCCTTTTTTGAGAGAGGGCATTTGTTCCTACAGGGACATTGAGCTTCCTACTTCACACACCTTCTCCTGTAGTCCTGAGGATTTATTCCTAATCAGTCCCTTCCAGGATATGAGGCATTCAGGTTACCTTCCTATCACTTCCCGTACAGACTAAGATGAAGCCCCTAACAGAAAGTATTTTTTTTTGGCTCTCGGGGCTTGTAGTACCCTATTCTGAAGGTTCCCAGCTCCATTTCTGGTTACAATATTTGTACCTTTGTAGGATAATTAATCTGTTCTAGGTAGTGTACTGTGTAGTTGGATATGTTAACTTGGTGAAATGTGACTATCTTCCACTACCGTTCATCTCCAAGACAGTTTGTGGCCTAACTGCTATTCATTCATTGCTGCCACTGTAGTTGTAGGCTTTTGTGGTCTTTGACTTGGAAAGATGGTCAGTCACATTATGCTGGATGTGGAGATGAAAACAATCCTCCTTTTTCATCCCAAAGATGTGCCTGCAGATGGCACAATACTATAATCACCAGAATACCTTTCGGAAGATGAGCGTTTCACAACCACCACACTATGCCACTGCATTCATTTTTAATACATAGGTTCATAGGTTGGTACTAGGCTATCGGCCCTAGGGCCTATACAAGCCATGCCATAACAATTCCCTGGATATTTCTTCCCACAATATTTACTTCCCTGAACCCCTGTCTAGCAGGGTGACTGACGTGATCCCCGGGATGAATTTCCTATCTCCCATCCAATCGTCAAGGTTCCTTTTGAAGAGGGCCAAGGAGGTGCTCTGCTTGACATGTATGGGCAGTCTATTCCAGAGTCTGGGGAGTCTCTGGGTCAGGAACCTATCCCTCCAGCATGTTTTGTTCATTGGGATGACAAGGTTTAGAGCCCTGGAGCGTGTGGCTGTTTCACTTGTTTCCTGGATGCTGTCTGCAGTTTAGTATTTTATATACTTCTGCTTTTTGCATGCCAAAAGATTCTTATTTCCTCATGAGTTCATTTCTTACTTGCAAAGATATAAACCTGCAGTCATTGGAGAGAGGGGAGAGCCAAGATTTAAATCTTACTTTGCTTTTTCTTTGAAGCATTCTTTACACATTGCTATACAATAGGCTGGAATTATTTTGCCAAAGATCTGTGCTAGAAATATGCAACTAGCTAAGGGACAGAGGGCAGAACTGTAGAAATGGCATATAGTTGTTTGTAACTTCTGTGGCTTGACTCTGTCAACACAAAAGGATTTCTTCAAAATTTATGCAGTATATGATGTAATGAGGTTCTTTGAATGTATAGTATAAAATGATAGTCTAAAACACTGAAAGACTATCAGTAAATGACTACACAAATGTACTTAGAACAGTAAACAACAGAGCAGTAATAAGATCAGTATGGACTAAATGTACCTAGTGTTGTTGCTGTTGTTGTGTCTTTCAGCTTTTCCCGGTTAGGGGTCGCCACAGCGGAACTCTGGTCCGCTAAATGATTGGTAGTTGATTTTTACGTGCCGAGTTACCAGCCCTGACGCACAACCTTCAACGAAGGTACGCCCATTCACACGTCTCCACGCAGAAGACGCTCTAGCTGAGAGTCGAACCAGATAGCGTCTTACTGTGAGGCGACAACACTACTGCAACACCACATTATTCACTTAACAGGTACTTATATGCACGTCATTCACTTAACATGTACCTTTGTGCATGCATTAAGTAAATAAGTCCACCAGAGAAAGAAGATAGTGGGACAGTTTCCTTAATCTATTGCATTTTATCAAAAATCATACAGTCACAATACATAATAGATGCTAGGGAAAGGGCTGCAACATTGATAGAGCATCTGAAATGAGTAAATGGGAAGATATGTCTTGCTCTGTGTTTTACTGGCTTTGCATCTGGTTATCTAATGTTAGTATAGTGGGTCCCTTTGGTCATCAGTATTTCAGCAGTGCCCCAGTGCTGCTTCTTGTACACTTATTGACCTGCCTGATAGTCCAGCTCTCCAACATAGTGCAGCCACTGAGGAGGCCATTACATGGCCTGGCATTTAATCTTCGCTTCAGCACTGTGGTAGGTCTGCTAAGGATTTTCTCTATGCCACCTTAATTCCCATGAAATAACTATGACATTATGTCAGCACTCGATCATACTAGATGCCTACTTTCCTATTTGTGTTGCTGTGGGCCCTGCATTCTCTACTTTCTGGACTACCTTAATCTTATTTCCCTTGGCTGACCATCCAACACTCAGATCACTGCTTGATCTGTTGTCATCTGAA
Organism: Protopterus annectens; assembly: GCF_019279795.1. Classification (NCBI taxonomy): domain Eukaryota; kingdom Metazoa; phylum Chordata; order Ceratodontiformes; family Protopteridae; genus Protopterus; species Protopterus annectens. The sequence continues at coordinate 379,426,158 of NC_056725.1, forward strand.
TGACAGAAGGATTTCTATACCAATGGCAATGGGCCAGCTATAGAAATGAACAGAGATGATTGTCAAAAGCTGCAGGTAGCATGTGAGTCCACTGTCACCCACATAGTGGTTGCACAGTACTTGCACCCCCCACCCACATAAACAGTATGTTTTTTCACAGTGTAAATCTTACAGGGTAGCCTCAAAAGCTTATCTTAAGTAATATATATTTCCATGTTACTATTTTTAGATATTTGCAATTCATTAACTTATCAATCCACAGATTTCACAGAACTGTATGAATGCAGAATCAGTCACTGACTGCAAGTGGAGAATAAGTGAGCCAAAGTCAACACTCCACAATAAAACTGCCTTAATGCAGCCATAATTCATAATTTGTCCTAATTCTGACAACCTCAGCCCCTTTGTTATTCATGTAGCAAAAGACCACATTCTACTCACCCTAAAACACCAATATAACCAACCACAGCCCATAAGGCATAACAACATACCCAACACTCTAGTCATAGGTGACTCTATAGTCAGGCACACTGATGTTCCTCTCACCAGGCTAAGCAAGGAGAAAGTTACTGTCAGCTGCCTGTCGGGTGGCAGGATCCGCCACATAATGCACACACCCAGGTCACTCCACAACAAGTACAAATATGACTCTGTCATTGTCCATGTTGGAGTGAATGACCTGAGACGTACCTCCCTGGACTACATGAAAAGATACATGGAGAACTTCTCCGATCTTGTAGCCCAGGCAGGTATGACCCTAGCCCTGAGTAGCATCCTGCCATCACCCAGAATGATACCACAGTACAAGGACAAAATGATTGACTTCAACAATTGGCTAACCTTCTGGTGTCATTCTTAGGGGATCTAGTATCTGTCTGCCTGGGATGACATGATTAACAGACCATGATGCTTTGCCAGAGATGGCCTGCACATCACCCTTGGGATTCTGCATACTGGCTAAGGCTCTTGCCACCCCTATAGTGCCTTTTTTAGGCAAGGTTCAAATGACAAATTCACCACTGTAACAGGTGCAAGCAAGCAAAATCTGAGGGTAATGCTACTCAATGCTAGAAGTCTAAACCTCAAAATGCACTCACTCGAGGCACTCCTTAAAATGGAGAACATCAACATCTATGCAGCGACAGAGACCTGGTTCAAGGCTCCTGAGAGCACCCTTGCATTACAAGGCTATAATTCATACCACACCTTTTGGCCACCTAACCTGAACCGAAACACTAAAGGCGGAGGCGTGTACATATTCATTAAGGATATCCACACCTCCAGGCTAGTTGCTCAGCATAATGCATCCGAGATTATCCAGTGCAACTAACTCTGGGCAAGACCGCTATCCAAATTGTAGCTTGTTACATATGCCCCACCATGCCCCAGGACTCCCACTCCTCATTTCTTGATACACACTGGAAAATATTAGGGTACAACCTAACACCCTAATAAGGGGGGGATTTCAACTACCCCACCATTAACTGTAAAAACTAATCATGTACCAACTCTTTTGCTCAACGTTTTCTGGAATTCATAAATTCCAGTACCTTGGATCAACTTAATCACACACCCACCAGGGGCAGCAATATCCTAGACCTGGTCATTACCAACATGGGTGACCAGTGTTCCACACCAGAGGTCAATTCTTCATTGGTCAGATCTGACCACAAGCTAATCACCCTAGACATCCACATCCCGCCCCCACCCCCCATTAGAGAAACCACTGTAAAGAATTTCTCCAAAGCCAACTTCATGCTTCTTAAGACTGAAAAGCAAACTTCACAACACCCATGCAGAGGGACAATAGAGGTATGACTGCTGAATCCTACACAAATGCGCTTTCTAAGCACTTACATGAGTGCATGGATCCCTAACAGAACCAAGATGCTATCCTCCAAAAAAAGGAAGCCAATCTGGTGGTCCCCTGCCATAAACAAACTCTACAACAGAAGAAAGAAACTGCTGCAAAAAAGAGTAAAATCCCATGACTAGAGGAACTCCCTGGTCAGCCTCAGTAAGAAGCTGAGATCCCTCATAAAATCCCTCAAAGCTAGTTACAAAAACAAAATCACCACTGTTTCTAAAGACAACCAGAAACCATTCCATAGCTATGTCAAGAATCTCAATGGCAACACTCAGATCTGCTCTGAGTTAAAGCACAATGGCACTAAATATACAGAACCAACTGATATTGCCAACATCCTGGCAGATAGGTTCAGTGCTAACTTTACCCCCCACCCCCTAGAGGGCCCAGCTCTATACCGGAAGAATGCAAAGATACTGTAATTATGGTTGCAGAGGTAAAAAACACACTCTCCAAAGCCAAGAACACATCATCAATGGGACCTGACAACATCCCAGGCTGCATTCTACATGAACTACAGAACAAACTAGCATCCCACCTAAGTACCCTGTTCAATCATAGCCTCACCTCAGGCTTTGTGCCCACTGAATGGTGCACAGCAACTGTTATCCCACTCCACAAAGTGGGATCCATCACGGACCCCGGGAACTACAGCCCCATTAGCCTGACCGGCCTGGTCTGCAAGGCCATGGAACGTATCATCATGGAACTTATAAACAAAGACATTGGTAATCTCCAAACTCTGACCCCACTCAGTTCAGGTTTGTAAAAGGCAGATCATGTCTCCTAAACCTGATAGACTTCTCTGAAGCAGTCATTAAAGCCGTATATGAGGATAAGGTGGTTCACACAGCCTATCTAGATCTCGCCAAGGCTTTTGACACCATCCCCCACTCTGGAATTATAGAAAAACTCACTAGACTAGGTATAAATCCTTATGTCACAAGATGGGCTGCCAACTGGCTCAGTGACAGAACCCACACTGTGAAAGTAGCAGACTCCAAATCCAACTTCACACCAGTGACAACTGGAGTTCCACAGGGTTCAGTCCTGAGTCCTCTCCTGTTTCGTATGTACTTCTCTGAAGTACAGGCTAACACAGAAGGTCTTTGGCTAAGTTTGCAGATGACTGCAAACTAGGAGCCATAATCAAAACTCCAAACGATGTGGACATCCTACAAAAGGGCCTCACTGAGACAGATGCCTGGTGTCAAAGCCATGGCCTCAAGCTCAATGCAAAAAAGTGCATTGTCATTCCTTTTGGTAAAAACTGTACCCATGAACTACTACATAGGCGGTAGTCTACTTAACACTGAAAGTGTGATGAGACCCTGGGACATAGGTGGACAGTAGTCTCTCCTTTGATAATCACATCGCCACAGTAGTCAGGAAATCCTTCTATGTGGCACACCTCATCACAAAAGGTTTCTCATCCAGGAAAAAAGAGGTCATAGTTCCCCTCTACTCATCACTCATTAGACCCATTATAGAGTACAATGCCCTTTTTGGTATGTACCTCACAAGACATCTACTACAACTGGAAAGGCCGCAGAAATACCTCACAAAGAGGATTACCAGCATCAAACAGATGCCCTACGCAGACCGTCTCAAAAAACTCCAGCTTTACTCCATCACATATCACCTACTCAGAGGCGATCTCTGCCTAACATACAAAGCTATGTCAAACCCAGAGCTGTTGGACATGCTCCACTTAAAGAAATCCCAATCCTTCCGAGCTACACACTTTAGGGACCTAAACCTTGTCACCACAATAAACAGAACATGCTTTAGGGAAAGATTCCTGTCCCAGAGACTTCCCATACTCTAGAACAAACTACCTACCTATATCAAACAAAGCTCCTCATTAGCACTCTTCAAGAAAAATCTTGATGATTGGATGGGAAATAGGAAATTCACCCAAGGGATCACTTCTGTGGCTCTGCTCGACAGGTGCACAGGAAAATAATATTCTTGGGTGGCGAAAGCCAGGGTGCCTTTTTGGCTAGGCTTATATAGGCCCTAGGGCCAATAGCCTAGTACCTACCTATGAACCTATAACTTATGTCTCACCTAAAACACAGTGCTCACAATTTGCAAAATCACTAGAGTCAGACCAGTTCCAAAAAACCAACAAACAAAAAATTAAAATGACTTTAGACAGATCAGTCCTGCAACAGTAGTAAAAATCTTAGAAAAACTAATATACATGCAGCACACCTCTCAACTGTACATATTTTTGCAGAATGTCCAGATATTTGCCTCATATTTTTGGTCTGTTCCTCATAAAAGTTGTGTTTTTCTGGCAAATCATTGAAGATTGAAGTCAATATATAATGACAGACATTTGAGTTTCAGACTTTATACCCTTCAGAAAAAATATAATATTGCAAAACCTGTTATTCTAGCACCTTTCAAATCTTATAGGACCAATATTTAATTTCTGTCCCTATTTTTGGGCCTCTGTCTCCCCATTCCTTCTGGCTTTGTCCAGATTTCTTGCACTGAGAGGTAGAGAGGTATGACATGCAGTCAGAAAACCACATAAACGTGTACAGAATATTTAGCTATCAACAACATAGTCTTAGTATGGAAGAACCTTGTCCATCCTCCATACTCTGACTAGTAGATATAAAGGACTACTAATTGGTGCAATTGTTTTGACATAACAAAAGCCTTTTGCACTGGTAATCACTCTCTCCTACTAAACTCTCTAATCACTGTCAGCATCAGCCCCCAATATGGCCCTCTGGTTTAAAGATTTTCTGCCTTGCAGACACTTCAAGGTACACATTGGATCCACATCTTTTCCTGTAGCTCACATCTCCAAAGGATTCTCTCAAGGCTCAGTACATTTTCCTCTTCTCTTCTCTCTTCTCTTTTCTCTTCTCTTCTCTTCTCTTCTCTTCTCTTCTCTTCTCTTCTCTTCTCTTCTCTCTTCTCTTCTCCTGCATCATAAAACAACAGTTTGAACTCACAACCTAATAATCACCTTAAAAAAATGCTCTTCAAAACTCAGCAAAATGTCTCCAAACTATAGAACTCCTGGTCTATCTCCTACAACCAAAACCAACTGCTGAAAACAATCTTATACTACAGATGCTTTGGAATCACTCACTTAACTTCCAGTATGACATTCAAGTCACTAAAGCCAAAGTTAATAAATTATTCTTCTGGTCTAGGAAAATTTCCCATTTCCAGCAGCTAGAGCAGCAGTAGGGAATATAGTTCTCCTCTCTCTTGAATACAGTCTCACACTCATTACTTCTGCTTCACAAAAGAATGGCACTGCTTTACAAACCAGCTCAAACAACACCAGCTATTTCATTAACATAGCCCCTAAAAGGGAACACCACTGCCCTACTCTTGTAGAAAGCTTTTCTCTTTCTGGGTACCCTTTTATACAAATTGGTAAGGAAAGAGAGCTTCCTCTTCTTTGTTGTCAGAATTCCCACAATCTAATGTTCTTTCTCAAACTACACTCCATTTGCGAATTCCACTTTCCAAGATGAAAATGCACAGAACATGTTGTTTTTCTATACTGGCCCTCAAAGTTTGGGAGACCCTATCCAAAGATATTGCAACCAATCACTAATTTCAGTAAACAGCTGAAAAACGTTTTGCCCAACCAGTGTAAATGCAATTGTTTCAGAATGAATGCTGTCACTTAATGTATGCCACAACACAGCTCAAAAACACTCCCAGCACTCTTACTGCTGCCACTTCTTTCTGGTCTGCCAAGCCTTTCTTACTTCCCACATTAGAGTATTGAACCTGTGCAGCAGCCAGACATCCCATTACCTCACAGATGGAACAGAACTTTTCCCTCTACAACCTCTTACACATACACTCACCTACCCACTCTCCCAGTGCCAACCAAACTCAAGACTTCCTCATATCATGCCTTGGTTATTCCAGATGACAATTACACCTCTAATAACTTTACTGCCACTCCCACATAGCTTTTCTTCATGCACCTCTCTATTGTATCTCCTTCTTCCTACACTTCTTACACATAACAGTTCGCTCCTATAAAACTTTCCTCACACAGCCTTCAGCTTCCTGCTGTCAGCTTCACCACATTAGCATTTTCTCTTCTCACTTATTACATGCAGAAATCCTTCCTCTGCTACCCCCCCTTTCCCTTATTAGCTATATCAGTGTAAAATAGGCTGCTTTTACTAGTTTTCCCAGTTTTGTAGCAGATTCTGAAATTCTTGTATTAATTACAAGGGTACACAAATCCCAATCCCTCTGCACCACACATTCCAGAGACCTCAGCCTCATAACCACAATCAGCAGAACATGCTGGAGGGACAGGCTTCTCACCAAGAAACTGCCCATGCTCTGGAATAGAGTTCCCATACATGTCAAGCAGAGTACCTCACTCGCCCTCTTCAAAAGAAATCTTGATGAGTGGATGGATAGTAGAAAGTTCACCCCGGGGATCACTCCAGTGGCTCTACTGGATAGAAGCACTGGGAACTAATGTCAGGCGACACGATGCCAGGGCACTTCTATGAGCTAGGCTTGTAAAGGCTCCAGGGCCATTAGTCTAGTACACACCTATGAACCAATGAACCTAATTACTAGGCTAGCTTTCTTAATAGACCATTCTAAATGTTAATAGACCATTCTAAACCTAACCAATTTCCTTCTCAAATGTGAAAATCAAGCACTGTACCTTGTGTCTGTGAGTCAAACACATTGACTATTATACCAAGCCGCAGTCTTTAGCTGTATACATATTCTTATTCATCCATTTCCTTTCTTTTTTTCTTCTGTACTTATCCCTTTAACTTTTCTTTTTCTGTCTTTTGTCCTTTTACCAATAGAATTCTTACTTTTTCCTTTTCCTACCTCACATTTTATGTCTTCTTCATCACTTATTTCAGAATCTTTTTCTATGTCTTCTTTATTATTTTTTCATCTAACTTTTTCTATTTCTACTACTTCTAAAATTGTTCTGTTTGTTCATTTTCTTCTCTTTCTTTTTCTTTTTCCTTACTCTTATTTGGTTGCATTTTTGCAATCCATTTAAAAATGTCCAATTTTGTTAAATTTATAACATTTCAATTTACGTTGTTTGCATCATGTCCCATTTCCGCACAAATATAACATTTTCTTTTGTCACAGCTGCTTATCAAATATACATTTTTCCCACAAAAAAAATGTTTTGAGTTGTCCCCAGTATTTTACAACACCACTATTCCCCTCCACATTTATCATGCTTGGTACATGTATAATTTTTTTGTCTTTTAATTTTTAGCACAATACTGCAACCCCAGCCACTAGTCCATAAACCCCTTTTGTCATAAACTTTTGGAATGTTGAGTAGTTCTTCATATAAAGCTTTCAAGTATCATTTCAGAGTCTCTCTTTCTACCTCTGTTTGAAATTGTAAATGAATCTTCTGTTTTGTTTCCCTGTGAAATGCTTTTATCACGTAAAGATTCCTTTTTTTCATATTCTCCAAGAAAATTTTCCATTGAAATAACAGTGTCAAGTATAATGTCACAAAATTTCTCTTTGTTAATAAGAATAAATGCTCTTACATCGTGTGTGGTTATGTAATTACTAATGTAAGTCAGTTAGTAAAAATCTATGATAATGTCAAAAGTTCTTACAATGATTCCAAGAAATTGAAGTTAAGTAAAACAGATACCTGCCAATGACAAATGTTGTTGATTGGAGCTAAACCTGCTGCAATGTTTGGTCAATAAAAAAGAAAGAACAAGATATCCAATAAGTAAAAGTTATGACAATCCTTCATTGCATTCAAAATGTTATAAAAACAAAGTTTATGAGCAGCAGGCCATATATTTCATATTTTGACTCCCTCAGTCATCATATTCCTGTCTATGTGTTATATTAATTATAATTATACTGCTTAGTAAAACTAGGCATTGCACAATGCATTATTCTACAAGGAACATTTACCGGTATTCTCTAAGCATGCTGTTAAACAAAACACCATTGTATTTTGACTGTTTCTAGGTACACAATGAGTGAAACATTTTTACTTTGCTTTTGATGTATTTCCTGGAATGGAGCCTATAAAAAACATTCTGCATCATACTGCATATTATACAATTATGCTCATTGTTATTCAGAAATGAACATGTTGACTAGAGAGCCTGATCAGCGTGCTCATTGTAAATCAAACATATACCAATAGAAAGAAGTCCATTCACTGTGCAGCTGCTCTTTCTATTGGGGTGAAATTTTGCCCCTTAGCATCCCACACTTGTACTACAAAAGGAGTAGTATATGCACTTTCTTGCTCCTGCAGTCTCTTTTATATTGGGGAAACTAAAAGAACTTTTAAGGTGAGACTGCAAGAGCATATTAGAGATATAAAAAATAAAAATTATGTCAATCCAGTAATTATGCATTTTAATTTGGTTCATGAGGGGGTGTTGTCTGACTTGAAAGCATGCGCTTTAGGACAGGTTTTTGAAAGAGATGCTGTTGCTTTAAAGAACAAATTGCTTTTTAAAGAGAAAACTTTTATTCTTAAATTTGATACATTGACTCCTAAGGGCTTAAATAAGGGGTGTAATTGGAAAGCCCTTTTGTAATTGAAGAGTTTTGATTTGTTAATCTGTCAATTACTTTAAATGATTTTTATATTTTAGAAGCAGTCCAGTCTGTTATAGTAGTACTGACATTTAACAGAGAAAGAAGTAAATTGCATGGAGTGTACAGGTATGAGATATGACCTTGGTTGTGCCAGTCCTCAGTAATAGTCTACATATACCCTTAAAATAACCTTATGGTGTCATCCATTGTCAGATACATAAAGGAAGCATGATTAGCCTTAAAAATACCCCCATGGGGTCATTAGCCTATCAGTCTCATATAAACCTATAAAACCTAGTAGGTAAACTCCATCACATATATTTTCAGGAGCATGGAAAGGCTAACTGAGCTTTTGTGTCCATAAGCATGCATGTCAAGAAACCAAGAGGAGGGGTTAAAGCCATAAAAGTGAAAATATGCCTGATGATGGCTTCCTCTCTATTGTGATTCGAGTTAATAGCTACTGTGAGTCATCTGCTGATATCATCTCTATATTAATCAAATTATATCAGTACTACTGACGTTCTGCATAAAAAAAGTTATCCATTTTTCTAATTTGTAAAAAGAAGCTGATCTCATACTGACTGTAGTGATTATACGTTTCTCTTTCACGACTCTGATTCTCTGCATTGCCAGTTGGCTACCTTCAGCTACTTAAGCTCATTTGGGAATGTACTTTGACTTGAATGGTTATTTTGATGCTTCCTGTGGGTGATTGTAACTTTCTTTCTAGGACCCTGACTGTTTTTCCTGTTGCAGAAACATGTATTATTCTTCGTACACTTTATAGTTTACATTGATTTTATTACTTAGATTATATAGGTTTTTAATCAAGCAATGTTTTGATTCTGCATATTTTTTTAAGAAATCATGATTTAATGGAACTCCTGTTCTAAAGGCTGTACCATTTCAAAGTATAACACTGGGGCCATGGTTATTGTCAGTACAGGAAATAAACATAAGTTTAGGAAGTTTGAATGGAAAACCTACACTGTTTACAATGAGCTCAATAGGTGTTCAGTGCCTACATTCCTTGGCGTACTTAGTGTTACTCCAGCAAAACTTAAACATGTCGATTCATATATTCATACCCATAACACCAACGTTCTACATAATGCCCTGTTAAAAGCAGATGACGTCATCAATAAAGAGAGCACTAACTGGAAGGCTGGAAGACTGAACATGAAACATCTGCAGACTACTCAAGAAGGCAGTTAACTGCTACTGATTCACTTAGCTTTTCAAATGGCTGGAAGTTTGCAGCGAAGTTTTAAGTGTCAGCTGATAAAATTAAATGAGTGGTGCTTCATGATGCTGTTAGCAAAATGGTATTGGATAAGTATCACATGTGCTTAATATTTTTTGATGTATTTCATCTTAGGATTGCTACTGCTTTTCCAGATCACACTAAGATCAATTTCCAATAGCAATACATATGGATTAATGTTTCTTTTTGATATCATTAGTAAGGCTTCTATCAGGTGTCGTGTAAAATACTATGATGCTGGCAGTGGTTCAGTTCCATTCCTAAGTTTGACTGCATTCATGCTTGTTTTAGGATTTGCAAATAAACTTGCATAAATAATCCTTATGTGAATCAAAAGTTGATCTATGCTGAACTTACAGGTAATATTTTCATATTAATCTATATGCAAGTGATGACCTACAAATGTTTCTGGACATATTTTAACAAGCATTCCCAAGCTGGACCTAAGTAAGAAGTGGGGTAGTGTGCTGAGCTGACAAACCACCTCATTTTTAGTCACACCTTGTGTAGTAAGCATCCTTGTTTATGTTTGCTTATTGCTATTTTTATTGTCTTTATATTACCAAATTTTCAGCATTTCTGTGATACTGACATTTTTGTATTGTCATAATTTGTCTACAATTTGTAGTCCTAGCTTCTTGCAAAAGAGCCTCAAGTAAACATTTACTAAGCATAGAGTTTCTCATGTGGTGAAGGCTACATGTTGGAGGTCTCGTACTGTTTTGTTTGTGGGACAGGAAGATCTGGAAGTGTTAGAACTAGCAGTACTGAAAAGTTTGTTCAGGGATTTAAATTGTAGTATTTGCCATAACATTTTCTGAATTAACATATGACATAGTGCCATGTGGCAATAGTGCTAATATGATGTTTATAAGCTAAGGTGTAGTCAAAAGTTATTTGGGTAGTCAATATATATCATGTACATGGGTATGACTTATTTTTCAAAACTATTTCTTTTTTGGTGTAGTGAGTAAGATATGTCTCAAAAAACTGATTTTGTGGTCTTGGAATAAATTTGTTTGATGAAAACTGCAGACTATAGATGTGATGACAGTGCAATGTAGAAGGTATGTGAGTTAATATTACAATGCCACATGCAATACAATGCATAACATGATTTTGTGTCATATCTAACTTTTATGTAGTGTATGGAGCACACTGATTATGCTCCAATATTCAGAAAAAGAGAATTTAGTTAAGTGCTACAGTAGCACAAAACCTGACCTTAACACGTGTTAAGCACACCCTGATAAAGTTTTTAAGGATGGGTCTCAGGCTAGGCAGTAAAGTGGCAGAATAAAAGATTTGTTTCCATCTGCTATCTGTTAATAACATGTCACTGACTTCCTGTTTTAAACTAAAAAAGTAATTAGCAAACAAATTAAAGTAATTAGCAAAAAAATAAATCCAAACCAGCCCAGATGTTGAAAATGTTGAAACAAAGGTGCCCAGTAGGAATGTAGCTGGAATAAAAAAGCTGAACACGACAAAGTAAAATCTTCTTTTTTAATACAAAATAGTGAGCGCTTTTGCAATGGTAACCATTGCTTCATCAGACAGTTCATTCAAACAGCAACAGCACTTAAATACTTTAATTCATTACAAGAACAACAAATTCTACCACTCAAAGTTAATTCAGCACTCAGCAATCAATTAATTACTATGGTTATGTTTTGCTCTTGGTTAATTGCTAAAGTCAGAAAAAATCTGTTTAAAAACCACATATACAAAATGTAAAAACAAGGATATGTCAATAAATATAAATAAAACACCTAAAAAGTCCATGAATAAATACATATGCTCATGTTCCCCATTTAGTAACTACGTATGTGCATAGATATAAACATGACAATATATATAAAAATGTATATAAAAGTATAAGCAGTACACACTCAACAGCTTAATGAATACATATATTCTGCCTAATAAATGCACATGTTGTCCACCTAGTAAATACATATACTTTAATACATACATCTCAACAAATGCTTGTCTTTAATGATATATATGCTAAAAGCAGCTCAAGAAATACTGTCATATTGACCCAAAGCCCAGCATGTGTTTATGTGGTTTTCTCTTGTTAAAATATTATTATTATTTTTTATTTTATTTTAACCTTCTAGATTTTAGCACTGGCTTTAATGGAACACTATCATTCAAACCCTAACCTCTATGTGCTCCTAAATGCAAAATCCATTTTACTTCCATATTTTCAGTAGTATTGACTATGTCCCCCATCCTATTGCTGACATTCTGGATGTGTAAAACCTGAAACAAAAATATATGGTCATCCCCCTTATCCAATGTATGCTTAGCCAAACCACTATACAGTTGCCCTTTTCTAGTGCAGTAAAGGTGGTCCCTTTATCCGTTCCCTAAGGTGACGGTTAGTTTTGCCAACATAGAAATGGAAACATGTTGTGCAGTGAGCTACATACACTACATTCTTAGTATTGCAATCAGCAGAATTCCTTAGCTCCCATAGATGCCCTGTTTCAGGGTGCTTAAAAAAACTTGATTCATCTTTATAAATGCACTGTGTACATTTTCCACATCTATGGGTACCATTCACACACTATTTTTATAGTGGTAGTATTCTTTAGGTTCTAGGTATTAAACCAAATTTTATAAGTCACAGTAAACACAGTAACTATTACATTTGTAATATTTTGTAAACAACTTGCAATATCTCAACAACCACTCAAGTTATAGACATACTGCCAACAGCATTTTATTCATCTAGCTGAGAGCGTTCATGAGGCTAAGGAGTTCTATCTGTGTTACTTGGTTGTTGAGATATTTAGAAAAATATGAAAACTCTATTGATATAAATTAATACCATAAAAACAACAGTTAATGGGCCGGATTTACGAAAGCTTGCACGGAGTTGTAGAGTAGAGTAAAACGTCAGACAGCCAATATGTCTGCTGAGCGATCCAGCAACAGCTGGCAGGGGCGTGCATGAGAGCTTCTAAAGCTACTCTTGCATGGACAGTGTCATGGTATGCAAATTACCTCATTTGCTGCTGAAAGCTATGCAAATGAGGTAAATTTGCTATCCAGGAAACACTAACCTGTCTGTGGAAGAGTAGTGTTATCTGCAGAAATGTACTCTGTTGGTAATGGAGTACCGTTCTGCAAATAGCTAAATGGAGCTATGACAGCTCTAAATAAAGGATGCATACAGTTGAAGAAGCATGCCAATGGCCAAATAAAAGGCCATTGGCATTTATAAATGTTTAAAATTATTAAAATCTAACTTTTTTTCCCCGATCTTCGATGTTTAAGCATAGCGCAGCACCGTGCAAACGTGTAGCTCTTAAAAAAAACAGAAAATAATTTAAAAAGAGCCAAAAATAGCCAATTTCACTAAAAATCTTATCCTGTCATGCAGGTGAATGGCAGTCTGAAGACAACATGGCCACTGAGTGGTGGTTGCTAAGGGGGGGGGGAGCTCAGTGTGAGAGATGTAACCATGCATTAGTAGGCAATCCTATGCAAATGAGGATAAGGATAGTGAATCCCAATTTTCCCAAGCATGTGAGCCATGTCCCAAGAGTGTAAGTGTAGGAGTAGGGGAGTAGTAGAGTAGAATATAGGTAACATCATGACGGGGTGTGTCAGAAAGGCTGTAAACTTATTGGAGCACAGTGGCTTGTGTTTGCCCTGAGTTGCTCAGGATTGCAAGAGACGTGTCTACAGTTGTCCTTTTTGAAAACCAGAAACCAAAAGCATACGCCGTGAATATATCTGAAATTTCTTGTAAAAGTGCACACAGCGTGTGTGCACGTGTGTGCTCGGGTGCACGTGTGTGCGCTTGTTTGCGAGGCGCTGCCCTAGGCGGAAACAAAAAGGGAAAAGGAAAGAAAAGAAGTAGTATGAAGTTAACCAAGGAGAACTATCAGAGCTGCCAGGTGAAATATATCAGAATCAGCCAATTACACAGGCAGCAGACTAGCCCAGCCCAGTCCAGCACTTTAAACTCTGCAAACAGCAGTCTACCCTGTTTTTTCCCAAGAACTCTGCAACACTACAGTATACAAAGAGGGAAAACTTAAAAACTTTAAAGTCAGACAAAATGTTAGGGGCTGCTCTTGCTATCATAAACCAACATGTGCAAGGGGCTGAGGGTGTTGATGTTGTGAATGCTGCTGAGCAACCCACAGTGAGGAGATGGAGAAGAGTGTACAGACCCAGGGTAACCTACCAGGGGCTACATGAGCTGGAGATAGTGGAGTGCTATAGGGTGGACAGAGACCTCCTGCAGCAAATTGTTGAGCTGTGCCAGCCACGCCTCACACACAGAACCAACAGAGGGGAACCCATCCTAGTGGATACCAAGGTATGTGTTGGACTAAGAATACTAACTACAGGTACCTTCCAGAGACCAACTGGTAATATGATGGGGATTTCACAGGCATCAGCATCCAGGGTACTATATCAGTTCCTGGATGCCATGTCAGCACATGTCGGTGAGCATGTATATTTCCCCAATTCCCATGAGGTATTGGCCAGCAATATGCATCTTTTCCACCAAATAGCAGAATACCCTGAGGTAGTGGGTGCAATAGACTGCATGCACATACACATCAAAGCACCACCCGGTGAGCGGGGTAGGGTCTACATCAACTGCAAGGGTTTCCCCTCCATCAACTGCCAGGTCATGTGTGATGCCAAGGGCATAATAATGAATGTGTGTGCTGGCTGTCCTGGAAGCTATCACGATTCCCACATCTGGCATCTGACACAGCTGTACCAGAGATTTGCCAATGGGGACATCTCTGACGGTCACCTAGTGGGGGATGCTGAATACGCACTGGAGCCATGGCTGATGACACCCATCAGAAATGCACACACACCCAAACAAGAACTCCATAATGAGACACACGCACAAACAAGAAACATTATTGAGCATGTGTTTGGGATGCTGAAGTCACAGTTCCGGTGCCTAGACACATCTGGTGGTGCCTTGCAGTACTCACCAACTACATGTACCCAAATTGTCATGGTATGTGCCATGCTACACAATATGAGCCTGTGGAAATAGCTGCAGCAGGAACAACATGGGGCAGGGCCAAACAGCCCCCCACCATTGCCAAGGCCTGCACAGGCACAGCGTGACTCAGAGGAGGAACAACCTGAGCCTGCCCCAGTAGGCAGAAGAAGGCATGCCCAGTATGCCCTGGCCTTGGCAAAGAGGCAACGCATAGCACATACACTGACTCAGTAGGAACCCTGGAAATGACACCTCTCTCTGACTCGCACATACAGTAAAAGGGATGCCTAACTTGACACTACCTGTTTTCAAACATGTATAGGGAGTGTACTATGTGCATCCAACATAGGCAGCCCTGCAACACCACCTGAGGCATGAGTGCCCTATTTTAAGCAATATAAAGCACTGCTAAGCACATTTTACCAGTATTGAGCATATTTAAATTCAACTGTGCGTAGCTGAGCACCACGCTAACCAGTGCAACGTCGGGCAACGTTGAGCAATGTTGGGCAATGTTGGGCGAAGTCGGGTAAAGTCGGGCAAAGTCGGGTAAAGTTGAGCAAAGTCGGGTAAACACGCTCACACCTGCTTTACTGTTCTTTAAGCAGTCTGGTCTGCCCAGCAGGAAAATAAAAAGCAGTGACAGGGCTCAAACTCAGGATACTGTGCACTATAGTCACAGTACTGAACCACTAAGCCATGACAGCATTTCATTGGCATAGACACAACTTAACTCACTCACACATACCAGTTGGGGGGGGGGGGTCACATACCTAACAGTCACAGCCAGCAGGACAATTGTAGACAAACGCAAACACAAACAAATGCTGTATCATGCCCTCTGAAGAGGCATATGAGTAACCTCCCCCTAGGCCTATGCAGACAAATAGCAGGTCAGGCAGTGTGATGTGGGTAGGGTAGGCTATGAAGTCACAAACTAATATGCGTGTAATTGGAAGCTAAGGACTGTAGTGCAGTGGTATGCCTCAAGCCAGTATGATAGGCAACAGTACAGACTGAAATGGAGTACCTGACATAGCAGTGCAGGCCTAGCAAATGTGTGTAAGTGTCAGATGAACCCTTCATCCTATGTACACCCACAGTAGTAATCAAGTGTGTCCCCCCGGGTAGAAATGTACAAATAATAGCTGTCCCCACTGTATGTAGAATGACTCATGGAAGCCCTGCATGCACACTGTGCTTCCTGTTGATGTACAACACAAAGGTGAG
Organism: Protopterus annectens; assembly: GCF_019279795.1. Lineage (NCBI taxonomy): Eukaryota > Metazoa > Chordata > Ceratodontiformes > Protopteridae > Protopterus > Protopterus annectens. Next base: position 379,442,097 of record NC_056725.1, read on the forward strand.
CCCTGAAGTAAAAAACAACTTGATTTTCACACACATATAGTATATATGCTCATACTGGGCATGCTCACAAGCTTAAACAAATTTAGCAAATTTCAGTCAGCAACATACTGAAAGGTCATACTGGGCATGCTCACACAGGCCATGTCTGAGTACAGCAGTGGGCCACACATATCTGGCAGTTGCAGTTCTTACTCCAGACACTTGTCACTATTCACCAATCCTGCCTTCTGCACACACTGATATGAAAACAGACCCATATAATATATTGGACACCTGTCATAATCAATCTATGTACTCCAAGTACTTAAGTTGTTCAAAGAAAGTGAAAAACCAAAGATCAATAATTCTCCGATCAGTATCATCAAGAAAAAATGAGCACTCCTAACATTATCCAAGACATGGTCAAAGAGTCCATAGAGAACCATGAAGCTTTCTTTTGCTATGTCATAAATATCAATGTAAACTCATATATGTTCTGAGTCAGTGCAAACTGTAAATGAATACATGTACATGACTGACATTGCCAACATCTTGTCAGACAGTTTCATACATATTTCCCCCTTCTCACTTACAAAATGGCCCATTATCATACCTGGAGATTGTGAAAATCCAGAAATCACATATACAATGGTTAAACAGCTCTTTCCAAACCTAAAAACATGGCGTGTATGGGATAACATGGTTTCCCTGGCTGTGTCATATGTGAACTCCAAAACAAACAGACCCTGCATCGAAACAGTCTGTTGAGACTCAACATCTGTACAGGATATGAAACTGTTGAATGGGTTACAGCAACGTTTGGCACACTCCACGAGTGTTGGTGCACAACAGACCATAGGAACTATTGTCTTATAAGCCTAATAAGCCTGATGTGCAAGGCCATGGAGTCCATCATTATGGAACTCATAAACAGAGCTATTGAGAGCCTACAAACACCCAACCCTACCCATTTTGGTTTGGTCAGGGGCAGATCAAGGTTCCTAAACCTGCTAGACATTTTTCAAGGCAGTTACCCAGGACATGCATCAATGAAATGAGCTACACATGGCCTACATAGACCTTGAAAAGCCCTTTTCCAGTATCCCACACACATGTTGTATCCACAAAGCATAAACATGTGCATAACCACGTATGTAATCTGATGGATTGCCAACTAGGGCACAGATAGATCCCACAAGGTAAGAATTGTGGTCTTCTGTTCAAGCTGGTAACAACTGCTGTCCCCCATGGCTCAGTCCTGGGACCCCTCCTGTCTGGTGTATACTTTTCAGAAATACAGTCAAACATGAGGGCTATGTTTAGCAAGGTTTGTGGATGACTGCAAAAAGGTTGTTAAAATCGATGTTTGGGACAACAGAGACATCCTTAAAAAGGGTCTCAGTCAGACAGATGTGGTATCAAACTTATGGGCTCGAGCTACAGTCATACAAATACCACATAGGTACCAACACCCTAAATATGGAGGTAATAATAAGGGATCTATGGACACATGTGGATAGTCATCACTACTTCCAGAAACACATTCACAAAGTGGTTAGAAAATCATGCTATGTGTTCCCACAAACTGCCAAGGTCTTTGCATGTAGGTCAAAGGAGGTTCCCTCTACTCATCAGTCATCAGACCCATCACAGAGTACCACAACATACTTGCGATGAATCTGACTAGGCACTTTCAGCAGCTGGAAAGACCACTGACGTACCTCAAAAAGAGCATTACTGGCCTCGAACATTTGCCTCATGCAACAGGACTGAATTTAACTTAATCTGTACTCTGTTGCATACTGTCTACTCAGGTGATCTCTGCCCAACAGACAGGTCCATGTCCAATGCAGAATGGATGTACATGTGCTATCTGAAGTAACCCCAAGCTCACTATACTACATGTTCTAGGGATATCATCATCACAACAATAAATAGAACATGTTGGAGGGATACATTAATAACTCACAGACTTCCCTTTCTTTGGAACAGGCTCCCTGCCAACCTACATTAAGCTGAGTCCCTCACTGACACTCTTCCAGAGGAGCCTTGATGAGTGTATGTGAAACTGAACTGTCACACCATGGATCACTTCATCAGCTCTACTACACAGAGGCCTAGGGAATTAACTCCATGGGTGGTGATAGCTGCACAGTCTGGCCATACTAATATATGCCTTCAGGCAGATAGCCTATTACCTACCTATGTACATATATATATATATATATATATATATATATATATATATATATATATATATGTAGAGGGAACACAGTATATTAAGCCAAAGATGGATGGGCAGAGATGTGTGTAAGAGTGTGACCATGACAGGGAGCCATCCAGGACTGTCCCACCCAGCACACATCCCAATGGCACAAAAGACATGAGGTGCACATCTCACCCAGTGTACATAACAGCCACCAGTATCTGTAAGCATTACAGTGTATGTGGTCCATGTGCCTGCTGTACAACATGACGGTACAATGAAGTACACATCTACTATCTGTAGACACATACCTGTCACATAGTCTACTACATACCTATGAACCTATCTTCAATAAGGCATATGTTAGCCTAGGCAAGTTGTTCAGCTTTCGTCACCCCATTGGGTAGTCTCAAAAGCCCTTGTTCTAATAGTTAGTACCCTAAGCCCCTTTCTAGTGGGGCTGCTGATATGATGGCTGGTGTGAATTGCCTGTTTCCCATCCACTCATCAAGGTTCCTATTGAAAAGTGTCAGCAAGGGGCTCTGTCTGATTTACATTGGGACTCTGTTCCACAGTAAGGCAAGTGTCTGGGATGGTACTGTATCCCACCAGCATGTTGTATTCATTGTTGTGATGAGGTTTATATCCCTGAAGTGTGTAGGGTGACTCAGTTTTGTTATCTGTAGATGGAGCATTATGTGTTGGACATGGCTCTGTATGTTAGGTAGAGTGTACCTCTGAGTAGGCGGGTACGCAACGAAGAATAGATTTAGTTTTACCAGTTGTGTTGCATAACACAACTGTTTGAGGGCAGTAATCCTCTTGGTAAGGTACCTCTGTTGTCTCTACAGCTGCTGGATATGTGTAGTCGAGTACATCCAAAATGGTGCATTGTACTCAATGATGGATCTGATGACTTAAGAGGAGAGGGCCACCACTACCTCTTTGGATCCTGATGCAAACCCTTTGTTGATTAGGTGGGCCACATAGGATTTCCCAATCACTTTGGCAACATGGTTGTCAAAGGAAAGATGACTATCTACTTGTGTCCCCAGATCCCTTATTACCTTATCAGTTTTAAGGGGGTAACACCTATGTGGTAGTTTGTATGTACTTTGTTTTCACCAAAGGGGATCACTATGCATTCCTCCACATTGAGCTTGAGGCCATGATTCTGACACCACACATCTGTCTCATAGAGTCCCTTCTGGAGAATATTTGTGTCATCCGGGGAATCTATTATGGCAAACACTTTACAGTTCCCAGCAAACTTAGCCAACCACAACCCTCTTGTGTTGGCATGTACATTTGAGAAGTCTATACCAAACAGGAGGGACCCAAGGACTGAACCCTGGGGGCCACCAGTTGTTACCGGTGTAGAGTCTGACATGTAGCCAGCAACTCTTAATTTGTGGAATCTATTTGTGAGCCAGTTTGCAATCCATCTTGTGATGTATGGATTCATGCCCAGGTTGGTGAGTTCATCTGTGATACCTGACTGGGGAATGGTGTCAAAGGCTGTAGTGAGGTGTAGGTAGGCTGTGTTGAGCTCATTTCAATCATCTGTAGCCTGGATAACAGTCTCAAAGAAATCCACCCAGTTCAGGAGGTGTGATCTGCATATGATGAAGCCAAACTGGGTGTGCTCAACTGTGTGAAGGTTCACAATCTCTTTATTGTTGACTTCCATTATGATTGGCTCCATTGCCTTAAAGAGCAGGCTCATCAGGCTCATAGAGCATGAATGCCAAGGGGTTTTTGTGGCCCCACCCTTGTGGAGTGGGAAGAACATTGTTGTGCAACATTCTATGGGTACATATCCTGTAGAGAGGATGTAGAGAGAGGTGTAGGTATCCTTGATGAATATGGATACATCACCACCCTATGTGCTATGATCCAGGTTCTGATGCCGGAAGGTATGGAATGAGTAGTATCCTTTTAGTGAAAAATCCACTACGAAACCTGCGTTTGAAATATTTATTTAAGCTTCTCTTTAAACATGCACTTTTCGTCAGATTTAAGTGTCCAACTTCATCAGAAACAAAACTTTAAGTTAATAATCTACTAGAGCATTTTATAGCACCCAAATCTCATTGAAATCACATTGAAGTCACGTAGCACTACACATGTACTACGCCGAGAGCTCACCCTACTGGTGAGACTTGCAACTACTAGTTAATTCTTTATTTTTTATTGTTTGTTTTTTATATATTGTTTGTTTAATTTCTAACTATATAAAATCTCATATGCATGCAGGTCGCAACTCAGAAAATACAATGCTATAATGAACAATGATAAAAATAATATACTAACAAATGTAAATGTAAAAATGTATAAAAAATCTCCAAGTAAAGAATTATGTTAAGCTTTATATAACTAACAATGTTAAAATAGTTAAAAATAGATAAAAATAAAGTTTTGACTTGTAATTTTGATCTCAAAGAACTGCACATGTATTTGCTCATAAAAACAGCAAAGTCTCAAATCTAAAAATACAAATGAAAATTCACCTTAACAGATTTTTCAAGCGTAGGACACACATAATCGAATTACACTAATTCAGGCCAGGAAACTGGCAGGCATTCAGCCTCACTTGCCAACAAAGCTCTAACCTTTCCAATCTAAGTGACTCCGGACCACCTCTTCCGTCATTGTATAGTTGTTGTATGACGCTAAATTTGAAATTATGTGTGGGCTGTTCTAAAATGTGTTTTGCCAATGCATTTGTGGATTTACTATTGTTAATACTATATATGTGTTCATATATCCTGTCCCTTAGTCTTCTGTCGGTTTTGCCGACATTGAATGCGGGACAGTGGGTGCAGCTTGCCAAATACACTACTTGCTTACTGTTGCAATCATATTTTCCTTGGCTTTGATCTTAACATCCCTAATACAACAACTGTTACACTCATGGATATATTTGCATTGGTTACACACATAGCATTTGAATGTACCCAGTTTCTTTTTCATCACAGTGGCTCTGTTTTCTAAGATTTGATTCAAATTTGCACCACGTCTGAAAACTATTTTCGGGCATTCGGGGAAAATTGTACGTGTCTCATTATGGCTCAGTTTATGCTTGCGCTAAAGCTGTTGACAACATTCTTAAAAAATATGTTGCCCAAAAGACCCAAATTTCAAAAGATTCCTGGTCCTTTTTGCAACATATTAATCAAATTCCATTTTTTGAAAACGCCTTATTTCTGACAATTGATGTCAAGGATTTGTATTCTTCGATTCCCCACCAGGAAGCCATTGAAAGGTCAGCACTTTTTATGCAAACCCATAATGCCCCTAGAGATGAAGTGAACTTGGTGACAGAATTAATAGACATAGTACTGTCTTATAATTATGTCACCTTTAATGGTAAATTTTACCATCAAAGAGTGGGAGTTGCGATGGGGTCCCCATGTGGGGCCAGTGTGGCTAATACGGTCATGGCACACTGGGAGAGACAACATGTCTTACAAAATCCTTGGTGCCAACAACACATAAAATTTTATACGCGATTCTTGGACAACATTTTTGTGATGTTTGTCGTCCAGGAATCAGAGGCACTGAGAATGATAGACATGTTTAATAACAGCATGGAGTTTTTGGAATTCACTTATTCTGTACACAAGGACAAGATTTCATATCTTGACATTGAAAGGAAAGATTATAGAGAATTAGTTTATTTAGCAAAAATTTTCCGTAAGAGTACTTGCTCACATTCCTTCCTTCATTTTTCCAGCTGCCACCCTTTTTCACAGAAGAAATCTGTGATTAAGGGGCAGTTAATTAGGGCAGCCAGGATGTCCACAAAAGATGAGGACTTTATAGCCGAATGCGATACACTAAAGAACTTTTTCTTACAGAGAGGTTACCCTCTAGATTTGTTCATGACCCTCCTTGAGGAAGTGAAAACTAAGAGACATGGAGGAGTGTTCCCACCAATTTTGTGTAATAAAAATATGACTTTGGTTTGCAGTGACAAACAGGGGTCTGACGAGTTGTTCAGCCCTTATTGCTTTATTTCCACTTTTGCCATGGAATCCTTTGAAATAGTTAACATCATTTGTAAGAATTGGGGGTTACTGCTGAACCATAATGAGACACGTACAATTTTCCCCGAATGCCCGAAAATAGTTTTCAGACGTGGTGCAAATTTGAAACAAATCTTAGAAAACAGAGCCACTGTGATGAAAAAGAAACTGGGTACATTCAAATGTTATATGTGTAACCAATGCAAATATATCCATGAGTGTAACAGTTGTTGTATTAGGGATGTTAAGATCAAAGCCAAGGACAAATATGATTGCAACAGTAAGCAAGTAGTGTATTTGACAAGCTGCACCCACTGTCCCGCGTTCTATGTCGGCAAAACCGACAGAAGACTAAGGGACAGGATATATGAACACATATATAGTATTAACAATAGTAAATCCACAAATGCATTGGCAAGACACATTTTAGAACAGCCCACACATAATTTCAAATTTAGCGTCATACAACAACTATACAATGACGGAAGAGGTGGTCCGGAGTCACTTAGATTGGAAAGGTTAGAGCTTTGTTGGCAATTGAGGCTGAATGCCTGCCAGTTTCCTGGCCTGAATGAGTGTAATTCGATTATGTGTGTCCTACGCTTGAAAAATCTGTTAAGGTGAATTTTCATTTGTATTTTTAGATTTGAGACTTTGCTGTTTTATGAGCAAATACATGTGCAGTTCTTTGAGATCGAAATTACAAGTCAAAACTTTATTTTTATCTATTTTTAACTATTTTAACATTGTTAGTTATATAAAGCTTAACATAATTCTTTACTTGGAGATTTTTTATACATTTTTACATTTACATTTGTTAGTATATTATTTTTATCATTGTTCATTATAGCATTGTATTTTCTGAGTTGCGACCTGCATGTATATGAGATTTTATATAGGTAGAAATTAAACAAACAATATATAAAAAACAAACAATAAAAAATAAAGAATTAACTAGTAGTTGCAAGTCTCACGAGTAGGGTGAGCTCTCGGCGTAGTACATGTGTAGTGCTGCGTGACTTCAATGTGATTTCAATGAGATTTGGGTGCTATAAAATGCTCTAGTAGATTATTAACTTAAAGTTTTGTTTCTGATGAAGTTGGACACTTAAATATGACGAAAAGTGCATGTTTAAAGAGAAGCTTAAATAAATATTTCAAACGCAGGTTTCGTAGTGGATTTTTCACGTGGTGTTGGAAGACAGTGTTTGGGAAGTTTTTTGTTTACCTGTTTCAAACCATTTTCAAGGCTTGTGTTGTTGGTATCCTTTTAGTGCCAGTGTGCTCTTTGGAGCCTTCAACTAGGTTTCTGTTACTGCACAGATCTCAATATTCTCCATACTGAGAAGTGCCTCAAGTGTGTGCATCTGGAGTCTGAGACTTCTGGCAATGAGTAGCAATTAGCTAACTTTGTGGTTATTTGTGTTGGTTACGGGGTTTGGTTTGTCCTGAGTGACTGGTGTTCCACACCTGAAGTCAACACCTCATTGGTCCCATCTGACCATAAGCTAATTACTCTACATATCCACATTCTGGACCCACCCCCATTAAGGAAACCATGTTAAAAAATGTCTCCAAAGCCAACGTCATGCTTTTTAAGAGAGATGTGCTGAACTTCAGGACACCCATGCAGATGGACAATACTGTTACGACTACTGAATCCTTCACAATTGCACTTTATAAGCACTTACATGAGTATATGCATCGTGCTATCCCAAACAGAACCAATACGCTATCCTCCAAGAAAAGGAAGCCATTCTGGTAGTCCCCTGCCATGAACAAACTGCACAACAGAAGGAAGAAACTGTTGCAAAAGAGGGTAAAATCCCATGAGTGGAGGAGCTCCCTGGTCAGCCTCAGGAAGAAGCTGTGATCCCTGATAAAATCCTCCAAAGCTAGTTACAAAAACAAAGTCGACACTGATTCTAAAGACAACCAGAAAGCAGACAACCACAAAGCATTCTATAGCTATGTCAAGAATCTCCATGGCAACACTCAGATCTGCTCTGAGTTACAGCACAATGGCACTAAATATACAGACCCAACTGATATTGCCAACAGCCTGGTAGATAGGATCAGTGCTAAATTTACCCCCCCTCACCCATGAAAGAGCACATCTGTATACCGGAAGAATGCAAAGTTGCTATCATCATGGCTGCACAGTTAAAAAACACTCTCCAAAGCCAGGAACACAGCAACCATGGGACCAGATTACATCCCAGGCTGCATTCTACATGAACTACAGAAGGAACTGGCACCACACCTACATACCATGTTCAATCATAGCCTCACCTCAGGCTTTGTGCCTGCTGAATGGTGCACAGCGACGGTTGTCCCACTGCACAAGGGGGGAGCCACCACGGGCCCCGTGAACTAGCACCCCATTAGCCTGATGAGCCTGGTCTGCAAGGCCATGGAACATATCATCATGGAACTTATAAACAAAGACATTGGTAATCTCCAAACTCTGGACCACAACCATTTTGGGTTTGTAAAAGGCAGATCATGTCTCCTAAACCTGATAGACTTCTTTGAAGCAGTCACCAAAGCCATAGACAAGGGTAAGGTGGTTCACACAGCCTATCTAGATCTTGCCACGGCTTTCGACACGATCTCCCACTCTGGAATTATGGATAAACCCACTAAACTAGGTAAAAATCCCTATGTCACAAGGTGGGTTGCCAACTGGCTCACTGACACAACCCAAACTGTGAAAGTAGCAGACTGCAAGTCCGACTTCGGACCAGTGACAAGTGGAGTACCACTGGGTTCAGTCCTGGGTCCTGTCCTGTTTGGTATCTACATCCCTGAAGTACAGGTTAACATGGAAAGTGTCTGGCTAATGAAGTTCCCAGATGACTGCAAACTAGAAGCCATAATCGAGACTACTAACAATGTGGACATCCTACAAAAGGGCCTCACTGAGACAGATGCCTGGTGTCAAAGCCATGGCCTCAAGCTCAAAGCCAAAAAGTGCATTGTCATCCCCTTTGGTAAAAACACTGTACCCATGAGCATAGGCGGTAGTATACTTAACACCGAAGGTGTGATAAGATATCTTGGGACACAGGTGGACAGTAGACTCTCCTTTGATAATCACATCACCACAGTAGTCAGGAAATCCTTCTACGTGGCACACCTCATCACAAAGATGTCTCATGCAGAATAAAAGAGGTCATTGTTCCCCTATACGCATCACTCATTAGATCCATTATAGCGTACGATGCCCCTTTTGCTATGTACCTCACAAAACATCTACAACAACTGGAAAGCTTGCAGAAATACCTCACAGAGAGGATTAGTGGTCTCAAATACATGCCCTACAAAGACCGTTTCAAAACACTACAGCCTTACTCTGTCACATATCGCCTACTCAGAGGTGATCTCTGCCTAATATACAAAGCTATGTCAAACACAGAGCTGTTGGACATGCTCCACTTAAAGAAATCCCAATCCCTCCGAGCGTCGGCCCCAAAACTCAGACTAAAATACAAAAGGAGGGGGTGTATCCATTTTCATAAAGGATACCCACACCTCCAGGTTAGTGGCACAGTACAAGGCCTTGGAGACCATGTAAGTGCAACTAACATTGGGCAAAGCTGCTTATCAGATCGTAGCCTCCTACAGATCACATACCTTGTCTCAGGACCCTCACTCAGTATTCCTGAGAACACTGGGAAATATAAAGGTCCTACCAAACACCATGATATGAAGAGATTTTAACTACCCAAACATTGACTGGGAGAATTACTCAAGTACAAAGTCCTTTGCCCAATGCTTCCTAGAGTTTATAAACTCAAATGGCCTAGAACAGCTGGTCAGCATGCCCACTAGCGGTGACAACATACTGGACCTGATCATCACCAACATGGGGGATCAGTGTTCCACACCAGAGGTAAACCCCTTGCTGGTAATATCAGATCATGAAGTAATCACACTGGACATCCACATTCCGACTGCCCCCCCCCCCCCCCCCCAGTCAACAAAACCACTGTGAAAAACTTTTCAAAAGCAAACTACACACTTCTTAAGACCGAAGTGGAAAGTTTCAAAGTCCCCTTGCTAAAGGATAATGCTATCCAATCTGCAGAATCCTTTACAAGTGCATTCTATGAGCATCTACAGGGATGTATGGATCGAGCCATCCCAATAAAACCAAGACTCTCCAAAAAGAAGAAACCAATCTGGTGGTCCTTGCCCATAAATAAGCTATACAACAGAAGGAGGAAACTAACACATGATAGAGCAAAATTCCAAAAAGGAAGGGCATCACTGATCATTATTAGCAAGAAACTACAATCGCTCATAAGATAATCCAAGTCCAGGTTCTAATGAAAAATTGCCAAGGAATCTAAAGATAACCACAAAGCCTTCTTTAGCTATATCAAACATTTAGGTGGCAACTGTCAGATATGCTTTCAGCTACTGCAAAATGGCAAAAAATACACTGAACCAACTGACATTGCCAACATCCTGGTGGACAAGTTCAGTGCAAACTTCACCCCCCCTCACCCCCAAAAGGGCCCATGTTCATCCCAGAAGAATGCAGAGCCCCAGTCTTCATGGACATGCAGGTAAAAACAGCCCTCTCCAAAGCTAAGAACACAGTATCAATGGGACTGGATGGTGTCCCAGGCTGCATCCTACATGAGCTCCAAAAGGAACTAAACCCTCACCTACATTCACTGTTCAGACTCAACCTTACCACAGGCTATGTACCCAAAGAATGGTGTACAGCAACAGTCATCCCACTCCACAAAGGTGGTGCCACAACAGAACCTGGGAACTATCATCCTATAAGCCTGACCAGCCTGGTCTGCAAAGCTATGGAGCGAATTATAATAGAACTCATAAACAGAGACATTGGGAACCTCCAAATACTGGACCCTACCCAATTTGGCTTTGTTAAAGGCAGATCCTGCCTCCTAAACCTAGTTGACTTCTTTGAAACAGTTACCAAGGCTATAGATGAAGGGAAGGTAGTCCACACAGCCTACCTGGACCTCACTAAGGCCTTTGACACCATTCCCCACTCTGGCATCATAGGCAAGCTTGCCAGCTTGAACATTAACCCCTATGTCATGAGATGGGTGGCCAACTGGCTCACGGATAGAACACACATGGTCAGAGTTGCAGGTGCTATGTCCGACTCTAAACAGTCACAAGTGGCATTCCACAGGTCTCAGTCCTGGGACCCCTCCTGTTCCGTATATACTTCTCTGAGGTACAGGCAAGCATGGGAGGACTATGGCTGACCAAGTTCCCAGATGACTGTAAACTGGGGGCCATAATCAACTCTCTGGCTGACACAAACATCCTCTGGAAGGGTCTTACAGAGACAGATACCTGGCGTCAAAACCATGGCCTCAAGCTGAATGGCAAAAAATGCATAGTCATCCCCTTTGGAAAAAACAAAGTGCACACAAATTACCACATAGGTGGTAATCCACTAGGTACGGAAAATGTAATTAAGGACCTGGGGACCCTGGTAGATAGTAACCTCTCCTTTGGTAATAACATTGGAAAAGTGGTTAGTTATTCCTTCTATGTAGCCCACCTAATCACAAAAGGGTTTACCTCTAGATCAAGAGAGGTCATTGTGCCCCTCTACTCATCACTCATTAGGCCCATAATAGAGTACAATGCCCCATTTGGTATGTACCTTATTTGGCACATGCAACAGCTGGTAAGACCACAGAATTACTTCACCAAGAGGATCATGGGCCTCAAAGAGATGCCCTATGCAGCTTGACTAAAGAAACTCCAGCTCTGCTCGGTTGCTTACTGCCTGCTCAGAGGTGATCTATACCTGATGTATAAGGCCATGTCCAACCCGGAATTAATGGACATGCTCCACCACAAGAAAAACAAATCTCTTAGAGCCACACGCTTCAGTGAATTAAACCTCAGCAAAGCAATAAACAGGACATGCTGGAGGGATAGATTCCTGTCCCAGAGACTTCCCTCACTCTGGAATAGAATCCCAGTTGATGTTAGGCAGAGCCCCTTGCAAACTCTCTTCAAGAGGAATCTTGATGAGTGGATGGGAAATTGTAAATTTGCCACTGGGATCACTTCAGTGGCCCTGCTAGACTGAGGCCCGGGAAACTAATTTAAAAGGGAGGTGAAAGCCAACACATTCTGGTTAGGCTTATAAATGCCCTTGGGCAGATAGCCTAGTACCTACCTATGAACCTATGAACCTACATGCTCTAGGGACCTAAACCTTGTCACCACAATAAACAGAACATGCCGGAGGGATAGATTCCTGTCCCACAGACTTCACATACTCCAGAATAAACTACCTATCTATATCAAACAAAGCTCCTCATTAGCACTCTTCAAGGAAAATCTTGATTATTGGATGGGAAATAAGAAATTCACCCTGGGGATCACTTCTGTGTCTCTGCACGACAGTGGCACAGGAAAATAAATTTCTTGGGTGGCAAAAGCCAGGGTACCTTTTTGGCTGGCCTTGTATAGGCCCCAGGGCCGATAGACTAGTACCTACCAATGAACCTATGAACCTTTGAGCCTTGCCTAAAAAAGGTAATATGGGGACAGCAAGAGCCTTGGCCAGTATTCAGAAGCATAGGGGTGACAGGTGCAAACCATCTCTAACGAAGCAACAAGGATTGTCTATCATGTTATCACAGGCAGACAGAGACTGGATCCCCTTTGAATGACACCAGAAGCTCAACCAATTTTTGAAGTTTATCATCTTTCTGTTATATTGCAGTATCATGTAGGTGAAGGTAAGATGCTACTCAAGGTTTGACCCTGTGTGTGCCAGCATGTGGTGCATCAACCCATATATGATATGGTCATGGCCTATGCATGCAATACACTCACAATACACCTAGTATGATAAGCCTGCTGAGGTTAGCAAATGTGAAAAAAAACCTTTATGCAAACTGTCAGCAAGTAATGTCTGTATTGCACCCTGTAACTCCATATTGCTTGATGAAGTGTAAAGACGTACTTAGTTTGGATTAAGAACACTGCACTTGCCAACTGTGTGTGTGTGTATGTGTGTGTGTTTGTGTGTGTTTGTGTGTGTGTGTGTGTGTGTGTGTGTGTGTGTGTGTGTGTGTGTGTGTGTGTGTGTGTGTGTGTGTGTGTGTGTGTGTGTGTCTCCCTGGGGAGGAGCAACCTTTTTGGAGACTACACAAACACCTTAGAAGTGGTATACTCATCTTTGTCAAGTCCAGTGATGTCACCATCCTACAAATATACCTGTGGAAAGGTGAAATCCCTGTAATGTGTATAGTATGTTGTGTAAATGCATGCTGCTGTAAACTCATAATGTAGTTAGGTAGGGGTTTGAATCCTGCGCTTGCCACCTGTGTGTGCTTCCCTGGGGAAAAGCAGCCTTTTTGGAGACTACTCAAACACCTTAGAAGTGGTATACTCATATTTGTCAAGTCCAATGATGTCATCATCCTACAAATATACCTGTGGAAAGGGGGAATCCCAGTAATGTATATAGTGCATTGTGTAAATGCATACTGCTGCAGTATCATGATGTAATTAGGTGGGGGTTTGAATCCTGCACTTGCCAACTGTGTGTGTGTTTCCCTGGGGAGGAGCAACCTTTTCAGAGACTACTCAAACACCTTAGAAGTGGTACACTCATCTTTGTCAAGTCTGATGATGTCACCATCCTACAAATATACCTGTGGAAAGATGAAATCCTAGTAATGTGTATAGCGCATTGTGTAAATGCATATTGTTGTAGTATCATAATGTAGTTAGGTAGGGGGTTGAATCTTGCACTTGCAAAGTGTGTCTCCCTGTGGAGGAGCAACTTTTTTGGAGACTACTCACACACCTTAAAAGTGGTACACTCATCTTTGTCAAGTCCGATGATGTCACCATCCTACAAATATACCTGTGGAAAGCTAGGATGCCAATAATGTGTATAGGGTGTTTTTTAAATGCATACTGCTAGAGTAGCATAATATAGATGGGTAGGAGTTTGAATCCTGCACTTGCCAACTGTGTATGTGTGTCTCCCTGGGAAGGAGCAACCTTTTTGGAGACTACTAACACACCTTAAAAGTGGTATACTTATCTTTGTCATGTCCGATGATGTTACCATCCTACAAATATACCTGTGGAAAGATGAAATCCTAGTAATGTGTATAGCGCATTGTGTAAATGCATATTGTTGTAGTATCATAATGTAGTTAGGTAGGGGTTTGAATCTTGCACTTGCAAAGTGTGTGTTTCCCTGTGGAGGAGCAACTTTTTTGGAGACTACTCACACACCTTAAAAGTGGTATACTCATCTTTGTCAAGTCCGATAATGTCACCATCCTACAAATATACCTGTGGAAAGATGAAATCCTAGTAATGTGTATAGCGCATCGTGTAAATGCGTACTGTTGTAGTACCATAATGTAGTTGGGAAAGAGTTTAAATCTCGCACTTGCTGACTGTGTGTCTGTACTTAAGGTGTGTGACACCGTTGGCCAATGTGGAGTGGGTTTTGATTTTTATAGTGTATGACATATCACAATGACAACTGTATGTGCATTACACATGTAAGGTAGCTGTGGGGCAAATCCATATACATATATGTGACCTCAAGTATTTCATAGGTGGTTACTCTGCTTTCTCCATGAATGCATGTGTTATCTTTGCCAGAGCGTGCTGGTGCTTTCCAGACCTTTGGTCACTTCTGTATGCTTGTGACAAGCTTAACCACTACAGTGATCCCTGGGCTATGGCTGCCGTTTCACATCCACTCATCATGGTTTCTATTGAAGAGTGTGTGTGAGGGCCTATGCTTGAGGTATATTTGAAACCTGTTTCAAAGCAAGCAAAGTCTGACAAAGATGACTAATCATTATAGGTGTGCAACAACCTCTGTGAATCTGCATGCAAACTCTTTATTGCTTATGTGCTGCATAGAGGGATTTCCAAAACCCTTTGGTAATGTGATTATCAAAGGAGAGATGACTTAACACATGGCTCTATGTATACATTAGTACCTGTTCCACATCTTGGGGGCTACTACCTATGTGGTACTCTGGGGATACTTTGTTTTCTAAAAGTGGATAACTATGCTTTCTTAGGCTTATAGCTTTACAACATGAGTTTGACACCAGATATCTATCTGTATGATACCCTTTTGGAGGATGTGTGTGTCATCTGGAGAATAAAGTATAGCCCACAGTATGCATTTTCATCAAATGTGGGTAGACATATCCCTACTGTGTTTGCTTGTACCTAAGAAAGCTATATGCCAAACAGGAGTGGTCCCAGGACTGAGTGCAGGTGAATACCACTTGTTACTGGCATAGAATAGTACATGGAGGCTACAAATGTTACTGTGTGTCCTACATCTGTGCGTCAGTTGTC
This sequence comes from Protopterus annectens, assembly GCF_019279795.1. Taxonomy (NCBI): domain Eukaryota; kingdom Metazoa; phylum Chordata; order Ceratodontiformes; family Protopteridae; genus Protopterus; species Protopterus annectens. Next base: position 379,457,676 of record NC_056725.1, read on the forward strand.
AAGCCATCATTTAACAATCGTTTATGGTCAGTCTGTTGATGTTATGTCTAATACCAGTATGTGGGATGGGTATGATTTGCTGGTGAGTTATAGCTTGGCTGTGTTGACCTCCCCTCCCTCACCTATAGCCTTGTTGATTGGCTTGAAGTCTACTAGGTGTAGGAGCCATGATCTGGCCTTTAGAGAACCTAAGTGGGTATGGTGCAGTGTTTGCAGGTTCATAATGTCTCTGTTAATGAGTTCCATAATGCTGTACTCCATAGCCTTCCAGATAACATTGGTCTGGCTTATAGCGTGAGAGTTTCCAGGACCTGTTGTAGTTCTACCCTTAATCAATTTATGTTAACATTTGCACTGGATGTGATGAGGGTGGACAGATTTAAGAATAAGTATATTAGAGGGTCAGGCAAGGTTTGAAGGTTAGTCGACCATGCCAGATAGGCAGGATTAAGTTGGTTTGTACATGTGCTGAGGAGGGATGCAGAGTATATTGTGAAATAGATGCTAAGGATGAAGCCGCCAAGTAACAAGAAAAGAGGAATGCCTAAGATGAGGTTTATGGCTGTGGTGAGAGAGGACATGCAGGTGGATGGTGTGACAGTGCAAGATGCAGAGGGCAGAAAGACATGGAAACAGATGATGTACTGTGGCAACCCTTAATGGGAGCATCTGAAAGGAGAAGAAGACGTTGCAGCTCAACCCTTGTGGACTGTGAACACCATTACCGTAAGTCATTCCACATGTATGTAACCTGCATAGAGGCTCCATCTGGAAAGAGCGTTTAGGTGAGTGGTGACTTCATATGTCAGCTTGTGTATGACACAGCCAGGGACACTGTCCAGTACCATTGCCACTGTGGTGTGGACCTTGTTAAAGAGATGTTTTAACTCGAGTGTCTGTGAATCATCAGGTATTACGTTCTGCAGGTCTGGAAATGTGGCCCTTGTATAGCGACAGGGTGGTGAAATCCGCATTCAAACTGTCTGACAAGGAATCGGTAATGTCAGTCAGATAAGTGCACTTTGTGACCATTTACATTAACTGTGACCCAATCAGAGATTTCCCCTGTAGATTATGAACAACAGTAAAGAAAGCTTTAGTGTTGTCTTTGGAATCGTTGCCATTTTGTATTTTGAAGCTTGCCTTGTATGTTTATTGAGGGGATTGAATTTTCCCAATGATACTGACCAGAGAGGTTATCCCTTCTTGGTATGTAACTCTTTTTTGGTATAACATCACACCTTCTATTATATATTTAGTTTATGGCAGGGGTCCATGAGACTAATGCACTTTTACTGTATAAGTGAGAATTTCTTGTGTTTGTGATAGCATAGTCCATGCAACCCTGTAGGTGAACAGTGTACATTAATACAGGATTATGCAGCTGGGACAGTGTTAACCTTAGTAATGCAAACCAATGACAGATAGTAACAACAGCATCACCTACAGCACAGTGTCAACCCATATCATACACACACACATGCATACTCAAGTTCCAAAACATGTGTAGTACAATGCATACTGGCCACCAATAGAAACTAAGGAGTGTTAACACTGGCCAATACAGGGCATGTCACCCTGCCCATGTGTCCAATATGCAAATACATGCAGACAGTGCACCTCCACCATGTTCACAAATGTACACCTGCAAACCTGTGCTGCACACACCCCACACTTACTGTCCACTGTATAACACATGCTGACACAATTACAAACAGCAGCCAAGTGGCACATGGGCAAACAAAACACAATTGGAATAAACACTGGTGGAAACAATACAACATTACTAATTACAGCTTTAATGCATCATGCCTGCTCAGCTACACCTTCAAGGATATCATTACACTTTACTGCTGACAACATGCTACACATTCAACCATTGCTATACTTTATCAAAGTCACCCTGTGCATCAGCACCATGTTAGCCTGCTCCTGCATCAATGTTACAGATGACAGGAGGTGGCACAGGTTTCATCATATGCACAGGGTGTGTTGTTGGTTTGCCAGAGGCCTACACTGAGCCATACAATCGACATGTGTGTGTGAGTGTGTGTGTGAGGGCCATGAGTACTGTTATGGGCCAATGTTGATGTAATGTGTGCGGGTATGTGTTTGCCCTAGTTTTCTGGTTTATGTGTGAGTGTTTGCATGCACACAGTTCCACCATGTGGCTGCCATATATGGGGGTGTGTGGGACAGCTACAGACTGTACCTGGCAGGCTTTACAGTTCACCATCTCTGGCCATGGATACGGAACCTGTGCCTGGCAGGGGTGCTACAGACAGTATCAGGTACTAATCCAGATTGGGTACTATCCTCAGAGGTTGACATATGTCCACTGGATCCAGGTCCCTGCTGGGACTGGCCAGATCCACGTGCACATAGTCTTCTAGGAAGGTCTATGGACAACTCCTCCAACATTGCTGGGGCTGGTACTGGCACTACGGGAGTGGCTGTGACTTGCTGGACATCCACAGCAACCTCCAGCTGCTGATGTTGCTGGCATACATCCACGTCAACATCTCAACCATCCCACACTGCCCTGACACATGGACATGACATTGTGGAGGACATCCAATGTCTCACCCCAACGTCTATCAATGACCTCAGTGTAATTACGTATGGCACCTGCTAGATCACAGATACTGTCATTTACAGAGGTGTTATGAGCCCTCTGTGCCCTTAGTCCCTGTCTGGTGTACCGCTCCATTCATGTCTGTGCCTTCATGACAGCCTGGAACATGCATGTAGTTGAAAGAGTTGTGGCACGTCTGCCAGGGGCATGATGACCAGCAGTGCTCTGACGAGAACCCCTGGGCATCTGCCTATGTGGTACCATTCCAGACATCTGACTATGGCTGCTGTGTCCTGATACATGGGCCATAGATACCACACTGTCCTGGCCAGTGCCAACCGTACACTGTCCCTCAGCTAAGGGCAATGGTGATGATGGATGTACAGGCAGTATGACTGTGTGCATGGATGGGGTGGAGACTTGTGTATTGTCAATTGGTGGCCCAACAACAGACCCTGACAAACCTGCCTGTGCCTCAACACACCTATCCTCATGATCACTGTCTGTCTCAGTAACATCAGGTTCCCTGCTGTACTGAACCAGCCCCACCTCAGCACCTGTGAGAGGAAAACAGGAAACACACTTTAAGACCTGAACATGATGTCAGACCACATGCACACATGCACACGTGCATATGCACACATGCACATGCACACACGCACACATGCACACATACACATGCACATGCACACATGAACACACACAAATACACTCCTCCCTAAAGCCGACACACACACACACACACACACACACACACACACACACACACACACACACACATACACACACACACACACACAAAACACCAGCAATCTCAGAACATACACAATAGCAGGTGATGGTGGGGTACAGTATCACAAGCAAAACAGTCATATCACACATGGCAGCATGCAGGACATGTGTTGCTCAACAGCATGCAGTGCAAGTGTAGACAGTCCTTGTTACTAACAGTATACATGGCTTTGATGCATGTGTTTTGTTATTAGGTGATTGGCCTCCCCTGGAATGCAATGCATACATGGAAACAACATTGCTGTGCAAGTATTCAAAATTCTGTAATGTACTGTGCACCATAACTCACAGGTCTACATACCATGGCTGGATGTGTATCTGTGTGTCAGATAGGTATCCAATGCTGATTACAGCCTCTGTGTTTTAGCAAATAATTGTGGACACAGTTTTAGCACATGCATGATGAGTATTCACACAACATCATCAGTGGTGCATGTATAATTGATGGAATACCATTCGTCCACATACCCAATGTACAGTAGTTATGGTGAGTGTAGATCATATTGTGGACATAACAGTGTCATCCATGACATGGCATGCTAAAACAGAACTGCATATTTAAACATCACACATACCCAATGTGTGTCATATGACCTAGCCACACAATAGCATCACAAGACATATATGTGTCAGTTGTGCAAATGGTGATTTGTATGCATATTGTTTAGTGGTGCATATGTTTGCACACACACAACATTGAGGTGTATAGCAATGCAAGCCATGTGTTGTACTGTGGTTACAATAACTGGATGGGGTATAGTACCTCTGGCCATCATCATGAAGCATCATGTGGTCACTCAAGGCTAAAATGTTTCCCAAACCAGCACTAATCATGTTGTACCAGAACTGTACTACCTTGGCTACAGTCACCATTTCACAACCAGTTGTTACATGGGATTGTAAGGAGGCCAATAAGGAGCATTCCCTGACATGAATGTGTAGTGTGTTGCAGAGTGTTTAAATGAACCATGATAGACCTCTACCCCTCAGGTATATTATGTGTAATGTGTGGATGAGATTTTGGATACTGGAGTGTGTCTTTACAGAGGGTTTGTGAATCCTATATGTGTAGCATGTTAAAATGCTCTGTGTATGACATAGTTGTGTATGTTATGTGCATGTTGAGTATCAACTTTGACTATCCAATGGTCATTACAGTGTAGCCACATTTGTTTGAGATGATCTGGGTATTGCATGTGTTTGAGGCAGCTAATCACATTAGTGAGATATGTCTGGTCTTACACCAAACATGCACACCATGCATTATGGGTAGGTGTGTTGCATGCGTACATGGCCTACACCTTAACTATGACATGCATTTTTTATTTACAATAATAAATGTAGAACACACTCACCAGCATCTGTCCACTGTCTTGATGTCACCCCACATAGAGATGCGACAGTTTGTCAGTGGCCACAACTGTGGCATTGCTACTGTGTGTTTGCAGTCTTAAGG